>NC_088861.1:45991543-46291543 GCF_963853765.1 Magallana gigas
GTAACGCATGATACCATTTATATAATGTTTAGTTTTATATGTGTAAGATGAACATTTTTACTTCTTAAATATATTATAAAATATTTCTCAGTAAAGTGCTATGTAAGAAAGACTTCAGAGCCCCTTTGGGCCCTTAAATAAAGGGCCAGCCCCTTTTTCTTGACATCAAATGAAAGGTCTTTTGATATTAAACATATTTTATTCAACAAGCGTTAAGAAATTCGTTACCGTTTTTTAGCTATCTGGGATAGGACATTTTAGGGGCTGACCTCCTTTTTGGGGCCAGATAACAAAAATTTTATAATTGAATATTGTTTAAAACATCATTCTAAGCATCTTTTATTCTATATTGCTTCTTAAAATAATTTGTCCTTTTTGAGATATAATTGATCGAATTTTTGGATTTCTGGCCCCTTAAAACCCCTAATTACGTAACGCATGATAACATTTATATAATGTTTAGTTTTATATGTGTAAGATGAACATTTTTACTTCTTAAATATATTATAAAATATTTCTCAGTAAAGTGCTATGGAAGAAAGATTTCAGAGACGTTTTGGTCCCTAAATTGAGGGGCCAGCCCCTTTTTCTTGATGTCCTCTGAAAGATCTTTCAAAAATAAATTTTAATTGTTCTACATGTCTTAACAAAATATTTTTGATTAAAAAGATAGATGAAGAAAACCAAGAAAAATCACTATATTTTTTACATCTCAATTTTTGGGTCCAGGCGAGCTTCGGCGTCTTTTGTGCCAGACATAAATGATTGACTTTAGACAAAACTACAATTATTTGTCTACAATTCCTGAAAATTTGAATTTGATATCTTTTGTCATTTAGGAGGAGTACGACGGACAAGCTGACCCTCCAAAAATAGCTAAAACGTAAATATCTCCCGAACGGAAATGGCGTCATTAAAATAAAAAATTTCCAATAAGGTTCAGATCAATATCTATCAGATCTAAAAGTTTCATGAAAATCGGCCGAGCCATTTCTGAGAACTCGCATGCACAAAATTTGTAAGAAAAAACCCCCAAAAATAACTAGACACGATCTCGTTGCGAGCAACGATGAGGTGTTCCGTCCGATTTTAGAAGAAAATATGACATCATCTTCTTTGATTCTCGACAGCAAAACATTATATGGAAACAGGAGTGAAGTACTAATGCTTCATTGCATCGCTTTTTATAAGTTCTATTACATTGCTTTTTTACATGCTTGAATTTCTTCCATTTAAGATTGAAAAGATTAATTTTGTTTACATCTGGTCCCTAAAAACCGTAATTGGGTAACGCAAGAGAAAATAATTATAATGTAAGGATATAGAAACGTATTATTCCTAATCTAGCATTAATAACCTTTCACAAAATGGCTCTCATTAAAGGGCTATATATAAAAAAGTTCGAGCCCTTTGATCCCCTAATTTAAGGGGCCAGCCCCTTTTTCTTGGAATCAAATGAAAGAACATTTAATTCTGAAAACATTTTGTCAACAACAAGTGTTTAAAAATTCGTTAGCGTTCTGGAGATATATGAGAAAGAAGGTCCACTGTATTGCATTACAAAATATTTTTCCTTTCTGAGATATGGGTGATCAAAATTTGGTACTTTTGGTCCCTAAAAACCTTTAATTACGAAATCATTACATTGCTTGGATGCATAACTGTAACATAAACATATTTGCTTCTATAACTGTTCACAAAATATCTCTCAGTAAAGGGCTACGGATGAAAGACTTTAGAGCCCTTTGGTCCCCTTATTTGAGGGGCCAGTCCCTTTTTTTCATATTAAATGAAAGTTCATTTAATTCTAAACAAATTTTGTTCAACAAGTGTTTAGAAATTCGTTACCATTTTGGAGATATATGAGAAAGAAGGTTTTAGGGGCCGATCCTTTATCTCCTTATGGGGGCCGTTTAACAAAATTTTGAAGGTTGCATATTGTTAAGAACATTAATTTGAACAATTTTTCCTCTGTATTGCATTACAAAATATTTTTCCTTTCTGAGATATGGGTGATCAAAATTTTGACTTTTGGCCCCTAAAAACCCTTAATTACGTAACACATGGAAAAATCATTACATTGTTTGGATACATAACTGTGAGATAAACATATTTGCTTCTATAACATTTCACAAAATATCGTTCAGTAAAGGGCTACAGATTAAAGACTTTAGAGCCCTTTGGTTCCCTAATTTGAGGGGCCAGCCCCTTTTTCTTAATTTTAAAAGAAAGGTCTTGTAAATAGAAACTCTTTTTACATTACATGTCTTAACAAAATATTTTTCAGAAAAGAGATAATTAAAGAAAACTACAAAAAATTACGACGTTTTTTTAATCTCAATTTTCGGGTGCAGGCGAGCTTCGACACTTTTTGCGATCGAAATGATTTTAAACCTTCATGCACATTTTCAGTCTTCCGTCTACCATCGCTGAAAATTTCAAGTTTATATCTGCTATAGTTTAAGAGGAGTACTGCCGACAAAATACCCCTCTGAAAATCGATAAAACGACTATATCTCAAAACCGGAAGTGACGTCATCAATAAAAAAAAATTGCAATACGGTTCATATCATCTTCTATTAGATCCTAAAGTTTCATGAAAATCAATTGAGTAGTTCTCGAGATCTCGCGTGCACAAAATTTGTAAGAAAAAAAAATAATAATAATATAGAAGAATAGGGAAAAAGAAACAAAGCAATAACAATAAGGTCTTCCGTTGGAAACGGAAGACCTTAATAACAATAAGAAAAGTGAAAAAGAAACAATAGAATAATAGAAGGGTCTTCCGCTGAAGACGGAAGACCCTAATAATAGGGAAAAAGAAACCTAAGAAAAACAATAAGGTCTTCCGTTGGAAACGGAAGACCTTAATAATAAACAATGTAAATTACAAAAGAATACTTCTTTTATTATATTCAAAATTCTTAGTATCATTTGGCGCTAAATAGTTCATCAAGATGTCTCTGATCGTATATTTTCCTGAAATCATGATGGGGAGGAAGCATGCTCGTAGATGCTGCTGACGGTGGTCTCGAGAACTTGTCGGCTGGCGAATCAAACTGCAGGGGGTCAGCGGGGTTAAAGTTACCTCTGTTAGCCATTGCTCTGTTGCTGTCTGGGTAAATGTTCACGTTATCTTCTATAGAGGTGTCAAGCGGTGAATGTTCATTATCTTTCCTGAAAGCAAACAAATTATTCATTGTTGAGATGTGATAAATATTTCAGAGATATATGTCACATAACATAAATTATTGTTATCCTTATTTACGAATTAAGAAGCAACAAAAAGGTATTTTATCAAGATGATATGACATAACTGTTTTAAACATATGCATTAATTACTTGCTTTTTAAAAATCTTCTGTTTCAGCATGTTTCCAACTAAGGCAACAATAACAGTAGCGACAACAACAACTGCAATGATCAGCCCTATAGCTACCGCCGACATTTCTTCTTTCTGGGTAGTCTGTGTGTTTGTTTGTTCGTCATTAGTGTTACCCAAGGTAGAAGTTCTTCCAGATGACGAAACTTTTACAGTAGACATTTTAGTTGGTAAAGATGAAGTCGTAGACGAAGCAGTTGATGTAAAGACGTCGTTTGATTCAGGTTGTCTTGTAGTAGAAGCAGGCGTTTGAAATTCAGTGGTTATTGTTGTACTTGAAATTGAATATATTGACTGTGTTCTCGAAGACGTGTTTTTAACATCAGAGGTAGTGGAAGTCGATGGTCCTTTCGATGGGGGTGATCCTGTTGTTTGGGATAACGTTGCTGAGGGCGATAAAGTTGACTTGAATGTTGCTATGGATGATGTGGATGTTGATGTGAATGATGTTGTGGAAAATGTTAACTGAGGTCGAATTGTTGGGGATGAAGCAGTTGAAGATATTAATGTTGTCGAAGCTTTTGCAGGAAACGTTGTTGGCATGAATGTCGTTTCTGTATTGGTACAGCCTAAAACATACATACGTAAATTAATATCAATCAATCCTTATTTAAGGAAAAAATTCACATTTTTAACGAAAAACAAGAAACGAAATTTTAAAATGAAAATATCTTCGGGTCAACATGATATACATGTATATGTAATACCTTATATATATATATATATATATATATATATATAACAAGCACAAACATTGCAATAACTCTCAAATTGACATATACCTGCCCATAGTGAATGATAAAGATATATATAAAGCACAGAGAAATTCACTTTTGTTGGAGTTCCACCATCCGCCCCGACCGAGGCTTGAACTCACGACCTCTGGAACCCATTCTCCTAGCAGTGAGCGGCCACCGCGCTCCCCACTCGGCTATCTAGGCAAGACAAAAATCTTGCTTTCGATAACGAACGGAACCTAGCGCGCTGGCCGCGCACTACACAGTCGCTTGAGATACAGGTGGAATACAGTTAAACGACAATCTGAGAGGATCGGAACGATACACATTGCATAGATACAAACATATATAACAAGCTTTATCATTCACTATGGGCAGGTATATGTCAATTTGAGAGTTATTGCAATGTTTGTGCTTGTTATATATGTTTGTAGCTATGCAATGTGTATCTTTCAAATTTAATCCAGAGCGCTTTCACCTGATCGGCTCTTCAGTGGATTTCAAATTGTAACAGAAATAACAAACGTTATATATATATATATATATATATATATATATATATATATATATATATATATATATATATATATATATATATATATATATATAATAAAAAAACTTTTAAAACACTGTTTCAAAATATTTCGACCGTGTTACCGGTCTTCATCAGTCGGTGTTTATTGTCTATAGCAACACAACGTAGAACATATACTATGACGTCACAATATGAATACAGTTTGGCAAGTGACGTCATACAACAATATATATATATGATCTCTCATGATTTGCGATGGTATATGATTTTTATCCAACGAGTTGTGTGTTTTCTATCCCCAAGCCTTGGCGAGTTGAATAAAAATCATATACCATCGCAAATCATGAGAGATTCTTTTTATCAGATGTTTTAGCAAGTATTTTGTTAATCCCAACTTTTTCTGTAAAAATTGTGATTGTTAGCCGCATAACACATTATTTACAACACGTCAACAACGTTACGCATGGAAAAAAAAAGTTCCTTGAAGTTTAACAAACAGACATTCATTTTCTAACATTTTTTTTATGAATTCATGACAAATTACTGAAACAACATTAAATGTTTCAAATTTATATCTCAACACCCCTCAACTGAATTAATTATTTACTTTTTCATTCTACGTCAATCAACCGTCTAAACCTACGTAATGGTTAACTATGACGTCACGTGGCGTAAGAACACACAGTGGAATATCAAAAATTTATACCATGAGTGATATCCACCGTATATTGGGATAAACATGTGATATATATATATATATATATATATATATATATATATATATATATATATATATATATATATGTCTTCATCAATTTTTTTTAAAATTTAGAAAAATCCAAATCTGACACTTTGAAATGAGGGTCAGCTACAGTATTCATTGAATGGTCGCACATACCCCATGTCCAGTTATATGCATTGGACTGGACCGAACACTGCCAACAGCTGTCGTTACTTTTTAATGTCCCACTTTGTATGCAAGATCCATTTATGTAACAATAGCCAATCTGAAAACATGTGACAGCAACGATAATATAAATTTAACATAACAAACAATCAACCTTTTTAGGCCTTTTTTTAATTTTCAGCTATTGTATTTACCTGTACGGTAACTTTTATGTTCCCAGAAATGTTTTGAAACGTCTGACAAGCTGATTGATATACATAAACAGTATACTGGGGCGAGAATTGAGTTCCATCATTAGACAGATTAAAATGGAAAGTAGTGTAAAACGACGTTTCAGGACCATATTCGAGGCTACAGAATCCCTCATAAAGGGTCCTCTCCTGTAATTCTATTGTGTACGAGGCTTGTGACGTTATAGTATTGTTTTCATCTATCTGTTAAATATGAATAATATATATGAACCAATTAGCTGTTTTAATAATTGAATAATTTTGTTGAAGTAATTCAAATTACTTTACACGCATTACCTCCTCCCTGGTCACATGGCAAGTTGTTCCCATATTCTCCAAGAAGTAGTGTCCATAAAGTGTGATGTCATCACAGGATTCCGACGATTTGTCACAAACACCATCACCGGATAATCTTGTAATTGTAGGCGGAGACAACGCGTCAAAGGAGCAATCACTTCCACTAAATCCAAAATCGCAGGTGCAGTTTCCTAAACAACAAAACAGAAAATTGTAACAATTAATTGTAATATGGTTTTAACAACATTAATCAACACACAATCAACTGGGGATTATTTCATAGTGTTTCTTACCTGATGAACAAATTCCTCGGTTGCTGCAGTTATTTGGACATAAATTGACGATCACTGTTGTGATATCGGGATGTTCATTCACTAGTGTAGAATTAAGCAGAATATAGGTTTGACATTGTCCAAGAGCTATGTCCAGGTGTAACTGGGTCAGATTATGGTTTCCAGTCATCTGTTAAAACGATTTGAAAAGGAAAATGTGAAATGTATCAATGCCTACACATCCGTTGAAACAACCTTTGCTACTCTATTCATTCTAGTTGACGTATAATGAAGGATCGTTGTTTGTCCGAAAAACAAAAATACAAATTAAAAGCTTTACAGTGCACCAAACTCAAACAAGAATTACAATTAATGATATGCAATGTCTTTAATTGTTTGAAATTCGAAAACAAAATGCTTGATGTGTCATAATTCATTGTGTTATTACTTACAACAAGGTCATTTATACAGTTAACTAAGGTATCATTGCTGAAGTTGGGAACAACTTGGATACAGGTGTCGAAGTATGCTGATTGTTGAAATGCGTCGTTACAAATGTCATAAGCATCTAGTTCATTTAATGCCTGTCTTTTTATTCGCTGTACAAACTGTTGGAAAACATTGAATCAATTTTACAAATGATCCTAAAACTAACATCAAGGCTTACTTCATCTGTATACAAAACGTTCACAAAGGTAGACAAACACTTACACCAACATCCTCATTTATCACGTGAATGTTTCTTTGAAATCGTGAGAAAAATTCCAAGTCTCTGTTTTCTCTTGATTTGCTATGCAAGACACAATGGAACTCTCGGCCTCTGTTGTTTGTTTCACATTCTTTGTATTGCTTGTAACTACAATAGGTTTTTTCATTATCACAAGTGCAAAGTTTGTGAGTATTTGCAGATAGAGATGTCAGCTGATCAAACACATTCTGTGACATTGATAGAAGATCTTCAGTACTACCTTCGGGAAGTCTGTGAAAAGACAATGATACTGAAATGAAACTTTCTGCCACCCAATTTTGTACATGTTAAAGTCTAGATGTTTGTGGCCATTTTAAAAACAATTTACCTCCGTAAGAGGTGATCGTTTAGAAATAAATAATATTAAAACTAATAAAACTTTTACATAAGAAATTTCACATTACTTTATAAGTCTTTAGCTTTCTAACTCTTTTCTAAAAAAAAGTTATTGTAAATCTGTTGAATAGTTTGTAGACCACCAAAATTCTGTAAAATGTTTTGAAACTATTTTTTATCTGAGAGCTGGGTTTTTTTCTCCCCGAGACAAAATGTTCCCAATAAAGTCATCGATATTAAAACAAGATTTTAATTGTACGTTATACTTATACTTAACAATCCTTTGATTTCGAGTTCTTGTAAAACACGTAACTACAATTATCGTTGTGGAAAATGAAAAATTAATATAAACTAACTGCCATGAACGGGAAAAATCATCGGGAGGATCGTAGTAGCTGAATGAGTTGATATTGTCCTGGGTACCGTCCCGTCGGCGGAGGTCATTGGTCATATCATCGTCCAGTACTCCACACAATCCAGAAGTTTTACCAACATCAACAACAGTTGGATACACTTCGAGATTTATATACCAAGAGGAACTTCCGTAGTTATAGATGGAAACCTTAACATACGTCCCTGTTGGGAAAATTATCTGCAACAGTGATGTAAACTTAATTTCTTTTTGAAGATACCACACATGTGCTTAATGTGTAATAAATAAATCAGAACAATCCAATGAAACAAACTATCAAAACACCTTATATATTTTATCTGATTCTTTGATAACTTTGAGAGCATTCTCGTTGCAGATTGGAAAGTTGATGTACTGCCTCCCATTACAAGCATCAATAGTGAACACATCCTGCCCTGATCGAGCCGCTACTGCGCATACACAGCGAGGTCTGCCCCAGCAGTTTTCGTGACGAACTTGAACCTAAAAAATGATTCCTTTTTAAATCTCCTAAAAACAGGAGATTGTTAGGGATAATTAAATAGTTAATGGTTTTGCTACCTCTTGTAAATGTTCAATATTTCTGTAAAATATATACGTCTTTCCAGTGATGCAACCAGTCTCTTGACACTCATACGCACTAAAATGAAATGAAACAATGAAAAACAATGAAACAATGAAAACATTATTTTAGTTTTTTGAATATCCTTATTTTTTTTTACTAATTTAAATGCAATTATGTTTTACATGATAATATATTGATATGCCATGAGGCAGTGTATTATGTAAGCCAGGAAGGAATAAACTCCACAACACTAGTTGCACGTTCACTAAATATGCATGCACTCTTAAACGAGTAAGAAATGTCAAAAAAGGTTTGTTGCTTAATTTGGCTAATGATATCTTAGGCAAAAATGTATGCTTTTATCCAAATCATTATTTAAATATTTTGCATTTAAGAATTCTCGTTCACCCTCGAAAAAAAAACTTTTTTCATGGATTACAGTTTATCTACACTGATATAAAGACGATTAGTAAAATAATGAAAAGGTCTTATCTTTTTATTATAACTCATGAAATATTATTGTTCTTATCTTTAAAAATATAGATATAATTACTATCCGTCGAATGTTCTCTGATGTGGATCTGCATATGAACTACAGCGTTTGCCTTTCCAAGCCTCCTTTTCTTCTACAACGTTTATCTAAAACAAATTTAAAAGGCCAATGTTTAACCAAGTCTTCAGTATGGTGTTTCTTTTATCTGGGACTTTCATTTTAAACAACTTACGTGAACGTCATGAAACACAACATCCGAATATATAAGGGCACCTTGACCGCTTGGACTGTTTGTTTCTAGTCGCAACACGAGCTTATGGCTTTTCATGTAATAGCCTTCTTCGTCTGAATTGGATACTTCTATGGTGTGGGTTTTGTACCAGTTTGCTTTATCATCATATTTATGTCTGTCGTTATATGTGTAACTTTCAATTGTAAACGAACATTTATAAACGCTCCCTCGCGTATTCTCCGTACACCGTGCTTCAGTGTTTCCAGGAAATGATAACTGTATGCTCAGATGTGTTACTTCCTGATTACCGTCTGGAAGATGTAATGTCTGGGAGGCAAACGGAATGGTTGGGCGTAGCATCAAATTTGAGGTTCCCTTCCTCTTCAAGGTAAGGGTAGGGTTCAATATCTGAATATCATCAAATGATGAAGACTCATTGAGAGATATTTGTTCATGTTACATGTATGGATATTCTATTGTATGGTGTGATGGTAGTATTGATAAATGTACATGCATTTTTCATAAAAAAAATCAATAAGGATTAACATTTGGGCTTTTTTTCAAACTAAACGATAGATAATCGGCCAAAAAAAAACACCGATTGTTTTTGGCCGTTCATTATTTAAAATACATAAAAACACTTTATATAAACACAAACCTCGAATCCTGCGAAAAATAACAGACTAGATTGTGAAAAACATGGAAGATTCGTCCTAGATATTTTAAGGCCAACAACGCAGTGAATCTAGAATTAAAGAAAATATACCATAACAGACAAAGGTATTTTTCAATGCCAAACTGTAATGTTACAATAATTGAATGTGTGGTTATAGCACTGACTTGTCGTTTATAATTTAGAATATTGAACAAAATAATACGTTAGCAATGTTTAACCTAATAAAAAGAGAACGACCAGTAGTTATCATATTTAGAGATAGAATACAAATATCAAACTTGTATAAAATTAGATTCCTAAAAACAGAACAAATGTCTTCTAAAATAAAAACTGAAAACAAACAAATTATATTGCATTTAATCGACAACGACGAAGTTGCTGAAAGTACTGTTACTTGTTGTTGAACCTGATGACATAACTCACTCATACCTTATACCTACTCAGAATATTTTCATATACCACTTTTTTTTAACATAGCGGATGACAAAAGCTTGACAATATACAATATTGAATGTTATGTCTAATTAACCTAATATGCATTATGACCATTTTGAATTGTTTCTACGTAATAGTGCCAGACCTACCCAAGAATTGATCTTTTTTCCCGCCTTGTTTAGATCTGCTGCAGAGAGAATAGCGTCATTTAATGACGACTTGTCGACAGTCTGTCCTTGGATCACAGTCTCGTTATCGACGTACCAGTCAATGTGGTAGAGCAGGGAGTCATCATCAGAAGGGGTGAAGGAACAAATCAGGTTTACAGACGGGTCGTTTCTAAATAGACCCTTAGCAAGTGCATATTCCTCCTCTGTCCATGTGATATTATGAAATTCAACACGAATATCGTGTATTGACTCATTCACACCTGTTAGAATATGTAATGAAAACCAGCATATTAGAAATAACTACCTGATGGTGAATATTTTTGTTACTAGATATTATTATATGGATAATCCAATCGCATTTGATTAATTGTTCAGTATCATTCATTTGATACTTACATGCGTCATCATGTTCTGCAACAAAAACGTTATAGTTAACTTAATTGTTGAATCAATGTAAAAAGATATGTAGCAAATTACCAAAGAAAAATTTATTAAAAACAAAATCAAGTACCAAAACAATATGCAGAATAGCAGCCATCTAGTGGTTTAAGCTTGTAGACCAGAAAAGCTGTGCAGTGTTTTACTTCAATGCTATATGTTGCCTTACATGTGTTGTAGAAACCTACTTCACATGCTGTCAATGTTTTCGTCTCTCCATGAGATGGAATAGGGTCTAAATAATGGATAAAAATGCCTCATTTTCAAATGCATTTCATCTTTATGATACATTAATTAGAAATGGTAAAAACAATCATTCTAAATTCTCCTACTTTTTTATTCTGTAAATAGTGTTTTAAATATTGAATATTTAAGAAGAAACTGGACTACCTAGAAGCCACACGGGATGAAGTGTCCCACATTTCCCTAGAGTTGGTGGTGAGGTAGACATCACGTAAGATTTGGCTCTGTACCATTCTTCTGTAATATATCTATCACAGAGAGGTGCAGAATCCATAGCAAAAGATGGCGATCGCTTAGACACGTGATCGAGCTCTACAAAGTTTCCCTCCACGCAGGGATCCTGGCCTGAAACAATTTTACATATAATGCATATATTCTTTTGAGAAGGCAAACATTTTTTTTTCAATTTAGCAATGTTAAATTCTAATTGTATAGCAAGTAAGATGAATATCATCTGATACGTTACAATTCTTTCAAGATGATTTAAAAGCTTTTACCTGATGTATAAACTGCACATATTAAGAGTCCTAAACAAAACTTATACATTTTTTCTGACGGAAGATACCTGAAAATATGATTAATTTACAAAATGAATTATACAAACTATTTTTTTATCCAATAGAAAAAACATATTTGTGAAAAACAATCCAATATTTATATAGTAACGTTATACAATTTAATTAACCAAATCATCCATTTGCAACTATTGATAGGGGATATGAAACATATCTGACTGTATAACACATCACGCTGTGTCGAAAAATTGAATACGTTAGCGTGTTAGCACGGTATGATAATTTGTATGTACGGCCTGGTGTGTTAATAAACTGACGACATCCAGAAAGAAGGTTTCAATGCTTAATTTTATCCTGATGTTAATTTTGATGAAACATTTGTGTATTGAAGCTTTAAAGCCGTCATATAAGCTCTTTATCAAGGATATAAATAAAAACTGGAATAGCCATAAAACAAACATTATCAATTGAATGGTTATGATTTAACGATTATATATATATATATATATATATATATATATATATATATATATATATATATATATATATATATATATGCAAACATTCGGGGAAATACACACTGAATGTGAATCTTTGTTTTAAGGCTAATCAAACATTTTTACAACGGTCGGAGAATATTTGACTTTAACTATTTCAAAATTTAATATGTTATTCAATATTGCTGATACATTAAATATGTTTAACTAATCAAATTAAAAAAAAAATAACTACATGATTTAAGAAAAATAGTGTCAACAAGTTTCCCTGATACAGAAACTCAATCAGCACCTTTAAAAATGTTTGTTCTATAAAAAAAATAAAAAGAATAAATGTTTGCAATACTATTTATAATTTGTTATGGCTTTGAATTTTACTTTTATATTCATGAAATATTTCTTCAAAGAATCTTACCCTTAAATGATGCGCATGTCTCTCTTACATCTGGTCGGTTTAACTAATATTTAAAATAGCGTTACACTACATTAATAGATTAACTTAGCCAATCAGAATCGTTATGAATATTAAGTTAGCAGCGGTTACTGGTATAAATATCATGTACGCTATTTTTAAGGACAGTTCATTTTGCGTGCGTGAGCTATTCATTTACTTTGGAATTCAATATTCAAATATTTTTCGTTTGGTCATTTACATGGCGATTCAATTGAATATTAATATTGATTAACCCGCTTTATAAAATGTTCTTTTGTATATAATTCTTCTGCACCCCATGTAACATTCTATGTTATGAGTGTAATAAATTGAAATACATTTCTTAAAAGATGATATAAGATTGAATTGATTTTATTAACGTTTTCGTCTTTACAGAGCACATAAAATGGTCATTAAAACATATTTTTTTAGCAGTGAATAAATGCAAAAATATGTATATTTACACAATACCCTTATTCATATTGATTAAAGCAAAATAGCTAGTTCCAAATTACATTTTTTTTAAAAATTAACTGAATTTCAAAAAGAAATCATGATTTAACCCATCTAACAAAACTAATTAAGAATTGACAATATGTAGATAAACAAATGTAACACGTCACCTATGTATCAGCTACATGTAATTGGCAATTAGGCTAACTTCAAGTTGAATTCTGTTTATTTATCAAGTTCAAGTTCATATAGTTTTACATTCTTGCACAATCGTTGTGCATGTTATATTATATATCTAAATGAACCAAATACACTTTTAATGTATTGGTTTTTAGTTAGTTTACGCTATATTTGAAGACTCTCGAAAGTGTTGACAGTTTTTTAATACCATTTGGAAAAAAAGTTTTGTCTGTGTAATTAATAGAGTTTCTTCATTTTCAAAGTATGCTTTCAATGTGCCGGGTTTATCATTTTGTATTTTAATGCCAAACCAAGGTATGTCCTTTTGTCCTTACTTGAAATAAGAACTCGTATTTCTTCCAATTTTTTTTATCTAGATATAAAATAATGACACAAGAGGTAACAAGTCAAAAGTCAAGACATGCATAAAACATCCAATGATTATTGATGAGTAGAAAATAACCCGGTTTAGTTTTACGGAATCAATTCAATTTAATGCATTGGATGCATTCAATTTGCATTGAGAGGGCTCCCAGTCAGATGTCTTCAGTATTTAAAGAGTACTTAGAAATACTTTAAAAGCTAAAACAAAATTCTTATAATTGAGGTTTGGTATTTAAATCGGAGACACGAAGCTAAGTAATGGAAAACAGATACGAATCAAGAAAATAAACCACTTTACAAATAAGTAATTAAAACAGATTGATATACTGTTGTATTGATTATCTGAATGTCTACAAAAAAAATAAATGCTGAATAAACATTTGTAGGTCAAGTTCCTTCTGTAATTTACCAGACGTCTAACAAATGACATTTCTTGTTGAAAGTAAAAGGTTCTGAGTTCTTCTGTTGTTTTACTATAACTATTGTTTTACATAAATATCATAATTGTATGTTTCTGTATGTTCACAGATATATAATGATTATTAAGAGTTACTTAGCAACATTATGTTAAATATTGATACATGTATAAGTAGCCTTAGTCGATTAGTATAGACAATATCTATTGGATTGTTACAATTGTCTCAATACTCAATTCCAGCTATTCTTCTCGCTTTTCATTTTCATTTTTTTTCCCTACATTTTTCCTAATCAATGTTTATGTTAAAAGTTATTGTACTTGAAAATTTTACCCACCTTTCATTTGTAAACTGACGAGAGCGAGATTAACATAAGCCTTTTGATAAACTTGATTTTTTTTATATCAAAAACTGAATTCTTGACATCGGAAAATCATTTTTTGATATCAAAATATGTTTTGTATTTTATTATTTTAGAAAAAAAGATTCTTTTATATCAGAAAATAACACCTACATTAAACTACTTTCAACTTAATGAATTGCCCCCTGTTACGCAATTTTTGTAATCTTGAAGAAATTGTGTTTCAAACATGTAGAAGCCTGTAAAAATTATAATGTATGCCGTTATGCCTAATTTCAAACCTGTTTTAATTTTGGCAAGTTTGTACACATAAACAATGATAAGGACTGCTTTCTTTTCGATTTGCTGTAAATATTGAATGAATCCTATTTTTAAAAAAGATGGCGTCGCATAATATCAAGAAAATATGCAGGCATGCAATTAGCGCTTTAAATACAAATGAGCAGAATTATCAAGGTCGTTTATTAATTCTTTACATCAAATAAAAAACAACAAATATTAAAATGCAAATCGGGCTCTGTAGTTTAGCAATTTAATTTTGGGTCAAGGGAGCATTCATTAAATATGTGAAATTTATTCGCCTTTTATTTGAATTTCTGATTTTGGAAAATATAGTTCTTACTATCAAAAAATTAGTTTAAATTTCTGATATCAAAAATTCATTTACTGATATCAAAACATCGAATCTCTAATATCAAAAAATGATTTTTTTATATCAGAAAACGATTTTTTGATATAAAAAAAATAGACCGAATTTTCTGATATCAAAATTTTTTCTATCAAAAAATCATTTTCGAGTATCAGAAAATACCTTAAAAATATTAAATCGGCGCCCCATAGAAAGACATGCAATTGTTAAAATTTTAATTATTTAACGTAGCAATCAAATATAAAATTGAACTTTGTGAATAATATTGTTTCAAAGGTTCACATTTTATGGCAACAAAATTGTAAAAGTTCTGACAAAAAGTATTCCCAATTATTCCAATTTCTATTTAGGTTGATAAGTATGGAAATATAAGGGAAACCCCCATTTCCAATTAAAACTTTATAACGCTGATCAATAGTGTTTTTTTAAGTTACACATCTTTTAGAGGTATTTTTATTCAGTCCATTAGCATTATTAGCATTATAATCATTATTTAAACACCAAAGTGTATTATAATAAAAGCATTACATTTATAAGAATAACATTACATTGACTTGATGTCCCCTTCTTAAATTTTTGGGAGTTGATTTTAATCAACTCTCCTATGCAGTTACTCAGACAAACCGAAAGTGAAACAGTGTCTGGACCTCAGCACAAATCATTGCTGCTGACAAGACTTAGTTCTTGAAAATAATTGATGAAATCAATGTAATGTATGCTAAAGCATTGTTTTTCAAGGAAACTTATTTATAAATACCTTGAAAATAGTCAGATTTTAAATGGTACGAACAATTTAAATATTTTTTGTAGTCGTATGTATTCCTACGCCAGAGTTCAATATAGTCTCGTTCAACTCGGCGCTCGGCTGTCTCCGTAAATCCTTGTCGGAGATTTACGGTGTCAGCCGAGCGTTTGGTTGAACGAGACTAGAGTTCAATATTGCTTGGATCCATACAATTTTTGAGAAAAATTTCTATCACTGATACATAGTTTGATTGAATAAATTTTATCTTTAAATATTATTTAACATGATTCATATGGGGGTTTCTCGACATTCTTGTCGAAAACGTCCAAAAATCCATATTACATTGTATAAAAATGTGCGTAATTAGAAACTACATGTACTTGTCATGCAAAATAACATATCATTGATTTTAAAATGAATAAACATTAAAAAAAATCAACTCCCTTCAGTTCTTCAGTACTTGGATTTATAAAAGGAAGTGGTAATAAATATATTTTATCTTATTTAATAAAACTGGTATTTCAAAACATTTATCATCAAAGCTAACAATTGATAATTTGGGGGATCTGTTTCATTTAAATGACATTTTCACCTGCCATCCAACAGGTTATTTCTTTTCTTTTCATTACACAGTTAGTCAACAATCATTTTAAGTGAATATCTTATATGATTTTACCCTAGTTTTTACTGTCATGCATTTAAAGCAATCATAAACCAATAAGATCTATTAGACTGGTATATGTGTAAAGTAATGGTAAACTTTAAAGGGGCATGGTCACGATTTTGGTCAAATTTTATTTTTTCTGTTTTTAATATTTACAATGCTTTGTGAATGCATTTCTAATGATCAAATGAAATTTTGGTGTTAGTCAATGAGTTTTAGGGAAGATACGGTGCTCACAATTCTTTGTCGTGTAAACAAGGCTTGTGCCCTGTTTTTGTTTACATAGGTTCAAGATACCGGTAAAAATTCCTTTTCAAGCTGATTTGTCTATCTTCTTGTTCAATCTAAGCATAAATAAACAGTTCCTGACGATTAACACATTCGTTTGAAGTTTAAAACTGGAATTTTTACTTCAACATTCAAAATGTAAACAAAAGCTTTGCTTACATAGCGAAGAATTTTAAGCTCTGTAACACGCTTAAGACTTAACAAATGAAACTCAAATTTTGTTTACCTATTAAAAATGCCTTACTGAAGCATTGTAAACATTAAAATCAAAAAAATAATTTTTGACCAAAACCATGACCATGCCCCTTTAAAATCACCGGGACCTTAAGACGGATTGAAATTCATCGACTAATGAAAATATTTTATATAACCGATGCATAAATACATTAAAATGATGAAGATGTTTCTTGTTTAATTTGAGGGATCGATAAAGGAGGATTTCATTTCGTTGCACTGGCTGTTATTTATAAGTAATATGTCTTATATTTATTTGTGAATAGGATAAACTATGGAAACAAAGGTTTTCAGTTATATAATTGGATACTTTTTTAATGAGGTAAAATATATAGGGTTTATTTTTACATATTGAACGAACTGTTAAAGGGCTTTTGGTATGATTTTAGATCATTCTTTCAAATTTTTTATTTCTTGTGTATAAAATGGTTTACTTGCGCATTTTAAATGATTTATGAAAATTGGCAAAGCATGAAAAATACCCATATTAATCATCCTAAACATTAAAAACGGAAAAATAAAATTCAAAATTTTGAGCTCAAATTGTCAAATTGTCAAAAAAAAAGTCCCTTCAAGTAAATAATATATAAATGTTAAAGTGAAATGTGAAAGTAAAATGCTTGAGGGTTTTTTTTTCAAGCTAAGCTTTGTTAACACTCTTTCGTGATACCATCAGAGGTTATTAAAGTTAATTTGTTTAAAAAAACGTAATTAAACAAAACAATATCATGGTATTTTTATCCACTAAATCAGCATTAACGTAGCCTCTGTATTCCACGTTAGGCTGTGCTACCCACCTGACGTCGGTTATCATATGTAAAAATAGTCAGAAGATTTTATAACCAAAATTATACCGACGAGCAAAACCAACACAATTTAATTTTTTTTTTATTTAGATATAGAACTTTTATAAATACTAATAAAAAAAACCGATCATGTACAAACTATATTATTAGCAGAGCACTATACTCTATCCCAATATATCGTCCATTCACATTTTGCTTTATTATTCGATTATTATAAATATCTCAGCATAGGCGTCGGAACCGGGGGGGCTAGGGGGGGCTTAGCCCCTCCACTTTTTTTGCAAAGTTATACATAACCATTAAAAACATAGCATGATAGAGGGTTCAGCCCCCCCCCCCCCCCCACTGTTTCTCGCAGGAAAGATTATTGTTCCTAAATTTACCTTGAAAGATTGAGAAGTTGGATTCAGAAGCATCAAAGCCCCCCCCCCCCCCCCCCCCCCCCGGATTAGGATTTCCATGATTTAGGGAAATACTTTTTTCTCAATATTTTTGATGATTAGTCTAGCCCCCCCACTTTCAATTTGCTTCCGACGCCAGTGCTCAGGGTTCAAACGATGTTCATTTAATGATATAAAAAAATCCAAGATATCCCCTTTTAAACGCCCATTCTAGCATGCCAGGTTTCAACACACATCTAACACAACACACATCTGCCTTTAGTAACTATGTTGTACAGCATCATTACACCTGTATTGGCTGATTTCTTACAAACACAACCTTGAATATATAATAGTCATCGCTGAAAGTATCTTTACCAACATCCACTATTCGCTATAAGGGGGTGGGTTGTCATTTTCTGAACTATACATCGGATTCACCATGGTCGTTTCTCTGTCTGCCTCAGACTTCTGAATGTTTACAACGGATCCTGTCTTTCCATGTCTGTTTTATCAAAACAAAAATAGTTTCATTTTCTTTGCTTGTCTTTTACTTACAAAAACAAACTATAGCAGTGATCACGGAGAGGAATACGCGTTTGAAAACAAATGATGAAATGTTTATAATGAAAGTTACATACTTATAATTACAAAATTCTATCGGTAGGAAGGAAAGGATCAACATACCCTTTCTTGTATCTTTTCAAGCACCAGAACACCAAAGTTATCAAAATTAAAATTAGAACAGCTAAAATGACACCCAGTATGATCTCCAAAGTAGAATGGCCGTGTGCTTTGTTGTCTGCAAGAAATGAATATGCATGTGTAATATATCTTATCTAATTATCTATATATTCTATTCTCATACATATTCGTTGTAAGTTAAACTAACGATTTTTTAAGGAATATCGAATCACTCTGTGAGTATTATGAGATGATAATTTTGGTCGGGGCTTGCTCAGATCAATTATCATAAAGCCCGAATGATAGATTTGATCACCTTATGATATTCAAAGAAGGATTTCTTATCACTTATGTCTATATAATTTTCAGTAATTGTACTATTAGATATCAGATTATTGACATATTTATTTGATTTTTATTTTTTTTAATTACGCAAACTCCACTTGCGCCACAACAAAACGTGATTTGGATTTAATGGACTGTTAATGATAATATAGATTTGTAGTTTTATATAAACTTAAGACACTGTAAATGTAAATATCACTGGTTACCGTCTTTGTCAGTGTCTTTTCCTTTGTCGTTGATATCACAGCGTCCATTACCTAGAATTTGTGAAACAAAAAGCCAATGAAAACAATCCATGCTTTAAAAAAACTACCAGCCACTTAATTATCATGATTCAATAGATAGTTTAGATTTGAATTTCAATAAATATAGATTATTACACGGCAATTTTTATATCGCATCATCTATTAGCCCGAGGTCGCTGTATATTAGCCCGAGAGTCGTCAATAGATAGTTTAGAACTAAATTTCAATAAAAGAAGATTACATGTATTCAGCACAACCGTTAAGACTTGTCATGTATTGCAAGAGATGTTAGCTCATTTTTACTACAAATAAAGTGTTGTAGTAAGTTAAGTGGAGTAGATAAGATTTATATGAAATAGGTGTGTGATTGTCCATTAAGTGACCTAACGGTAATAATAGTGAATGCCAGAGATTGCAACTCAAGCAATAATTTCCCTCGTACCGAAGCAGTAGCGGGCTGGACAGGTTGACAGTTGTCTGAGGCAGTAGGCAGTGTATGAACCACAGTTCTTGACCTTGATGTCGTATGACGTAGTACAACACCCGGTGAATCCCCTCTGACACACCTGTCTGGTAACGACCCCGTCACCTTGACCCGGATTCGTCCCTGATATGACATTTGACCCAATTAACAAAGTTTATTGTTATTTTTTCTCAATTCTTTCTTATTTCACTTTAGATAAGAAGGATGTTTTCGCAGTAATTGGTATTAAACAAGTATTTTAAAAAATCATACATTTTAAAACAAAATCAAAAGACAACAATTCCGTATAGACATATTAATACGATCATAAAGACAATAGCATTTATGATATTTTGAGATTAATTTGATAAATAAATGATTACAATAAAACTTCTGCAAAACATATAAGAAAATCTGTACATAGATAATCAACCAATTTACCATTCATCCAGACTGGATATATGGCCCCACAACTCAGGAGTCCCGGACACTGGGTCAACATGGGGGAGTCTGCCTTGTACCAGCCCGGGGTCAGACTGCTGTCACAATGGCCGTCTCCTTGCTTGTACTCACATTGCATGGAGCGGGTGCCCGGGTCACTTAATGTGTGTAGATTGCTTTCGATGCAGGGATCTAAAATAATGAGCCAAAACTACAATGAAAATACTGGAAATAACGTCGTAACATTAAAATGACGTGGAAAATGGTTTTATTGACCAAACTTTAAATTTTGAAATATCTTATTCAGTTATTCATATCAAAAACGTTTCATAAGGCTATCTCGACTACCTTCCAAACATGACGTAGACAAAGGAGGTGTCGTCTGCTTCGTTGTCGTGGTAACCGGTGCAGCGGACGTCGGAACATCACAAGCGCCATTTTTACCTTATCAAAAATTCATCATTTAGTTTTATTTCAACTTAATAACTTATCAGCCAAATTCAATGCTTTAATTATACATGATATTAGAACCATTTTAACAAAAGCTTGAACTCTGGGTAGTTATGTCAAACAGCATTGTGACGTAAGACTGTCTATTTCATTGCTGGCCACTCAACCAAGGTTCTTTGAAATCAACACGATTTGTCTGGCTTTTGCGCAAAGAACATGTTTTGACGCAATAAATAGATAGTTACGTCATACCGATTGTCCACGGTCTTGTTAAAATGGTTCTATTACCCTTATAATCTTTATGACGTGTTTGATATGTGACGCTTTGAACACCCATCGATGTGGCATTATATTACATTTGAGCAAAATGAAAGTATTACCAAAACAATATCTTTCTGGACACGAATCTAGGGCAGCCAGACAATAGGCGTAGAACGATCCACAATGCTTGATTTTAACGTCATAGCTTCTTACACAGCAGGATTCGAACCCAACTTTACAGGCTTTCCTATCAACAATTCCATCCGATGAACCGGGCAAAGTGCCTAAAAACAAAAATTGCATTTCTAAGATGGTTGAATGGTCGTAAGTAACACATCAGATCCTCCTTATTATTTAAATATAATATTTTTGGTCATAAAATTTAACTAAGTAATAAAAAATCCCAATATCTTTTATTTAAATTTCAAATATATAGGGCTACAGAGCTCTTCTTCTCAAACAATTAACATAATCTATAAAAAATGGCCACGACTAGGACTCTTAAAATTTTGATCATTCCGGCAAACTAAGATTTAGTTGTTTATATAAGATATGGATTATATTATACTTAGTTACCGTTTAACCAGACAGGATAAATGGTGCCACAGCTCAGAAGTTGCGGACATTGCGTCAACATTGCGTCATTTACACGGTACCACTGAGGGACGATGTAACGATCACAGAATCTATTTGCTGCATCATGTTGACAGTTCTCGAACCTTGCATAAGATTCAAAGAATTCTGTCGAGTTCGCTAGACCACATGGATCTAAAAAAAAAACACCAAATGTTCGCAGTGTCGACAAATGAATTATTGGTTTTGGCGTAAGTCTGCAATAGAGATATATAGTTCAATATAGTTCAGTTGGTTAATATGACATATAAGTTAAAGTAATTACCTGCGTCATCGCAATAATATACAGCTCCTGAAATGTGAAAAATTTGATACTTTTAATATATCTTATATTTATACATGTCAAAATAATCATTACCAACGAATATAAATAAACCTAGCAGCTAATTTTATAACAATGATATTTACCTGCTGTGTTCAGTAAGCACGAGAGGAGAACCAAACCCTTCATCATTGAGCCTCGCGGATCAAGTCAAGTATTTATCTAAATTATATACAACTGTAATGAGCAGCAGTTTTAGTTCAAGTTGGAAATGTCTTTTACATGTTTTTGAATTATTTTTAAAAATTGATTTATGCGAGAATACTTGATTTTTTAAAGGAAACGTTTATACGTACAATGTATCTCTTTAAATACTATGAAAATAATCTTACTTTCTTTATAGAAACTTCCAAATATTTATCTGAGAACACAAACAATTTTGTAAGACATTTTTCTGTGTCTGTATTTTTCTAAAGAACCGAGGTTGAAGCCCGTATCTGACATGTATCTCGTCACGCCTCTAGTTTGGTCGATGCCATCGATTCTATTATTCAAATATTTATATATTCACCCATGCAATTCTATATAGGGTGTTAAAAAACAGGTCTATGTCCAATCAGAACATGGCTAAGAACAGGAAGTTTTCTCCGGGAATCCCCCTCACAATTTCTTTTAATTGCGGGTACGCTCTCTCGCATAATTAATATGCAGGGGTCTTAATTTAAAACTACACGTGTATATTTGTCCCTGAATATAACGGTCTTGAAAATTTTATTGTTATTTGCCAATTAAGTATCTTTTTCTTTTGACAATAAAAACAGTGACGTCTATGTCCTTCAAAAGAGAACTGCATTTCAAGGACTAAACTTTTGTAAATAAGAATAGACGTTTAAAAAAATCTAAAATACATGAAATAAATAGGTGATAAATGCTTTTTTTTATTTCAGGATATAGCGTAAAAAAACAATCCTAGAAGAAAATAATAGTTTAACTGTCCAACTGAAAAGTAAATCTGGAATTATTAGCTTTGCATTGTCATTGCACTGCATTACGATTCACGAGTCATTGAGTGTTAAAACCAGTGCGTGGATCTATAGATAGAGTGCGCAATTTAGAAATTCAGATTTCACATTGTCAACCAACTGGCCCTGGAAACACCCCTTCCACCCTGCCATGCACCTGCCATGCCCCTCCCCGTAGCAGGGAAAGCGTATCTGGATCCGCTCTGGGTAACCAATATAGAAAAGGAGAAACATCTTGCATTTCTGTCGAGATGTGTCAAAATATATGGGTCCTTTTTTGCAAAATACAGTGATGGAAATTATGTGATATTTTCTGATTTTCGAAGTAATTAATTCATGGTCTTTGCTCAAGATTTAATTTCATTTCATGTCAAGCATAATTCATCTCTCTTTTAATAAAAGCTAATTAAAAAATAATAATGTGTAGATTGACATACAGACAGCACCAGGTGATTCCTCTATCTCTAAAAATTGCTCACACCCTCGTCACACCAGGGCTGCGTTCATAGGGCGATCCTGCTGCATCCCTAAAAAATGCAGAACGCAAAAGTGCGCGCGGTAGAGTCTCCAACATCGGCAGAGCACCGCAGCGGCATCTTCACAGGACGTGGTAGAGGCGCCAAGAACGCCATTCGACGACGCTTACTTTGAGCGTGCACACAGTTCGCGCCGTGGCTTGGCGTTATGATAAACACGCAGTATAAACGAAATGGGTTCGCCGTGGTAGCGGGGTAAGGTATCAAGCAACGCCAATTGAACTCCGTTGTCGCGCTCAAGTAACTCAAATAATGGCAGTATAGACGCAGTAATTAATCGACTGAGCTTGCACGGAGACCTCTCTGGGTCCTTTTGGATATCAGTGCCTTACAACATGTATTGTGCACGTATGCAGTCGGCGCACTGAGCACGCAGTGAACGCAAGGTGATTACTCTTTGCACGTAATGAGCACTCGGCGGGAGGGCCGTCAATCACCAGGTAGAACTCCATAGGTACGCAGTCACACGCCGCGGAGGCGCCGTGAAAGCACGTCGGTCACCGTCTGACTCCTGTGACATCTTTCCCTTTTAAAAATTTTATACAAAATTGTCCAAATTGTCTTAATTTCCTGCGATTTCACAGCGATTCCAGAAATTTTACAACGCTGTGAAAACTCGGTGGAAACGCAACTTCTGTGGCAGAGTTTTAAATTCCCGGTACCCGGTACTTCTACTACATAGTTAAAGAGAGACAATCCATTTTGACAGTATTTTAACAAACTACAAATTCGTTACACTGCAAATTATATTGGTCAGATTACCTGTGTAAGTGAAAAGAAATTAATTCAACAACAAACCAGATACTCAAATATGGTGAAGAATTTTTTTGTATCTAAAACGAATCGAATTAATGTTGAAAAGACCGAAGACAAAGGTGAATGCAATACATGTATCTAATAATAAATTGTATTGAAAGGATCAGAGGCAATGAATCTTCATAATATTAAAACTGTAATTTTCACTAAATCCACTGTGATAGTGTCTTAATTAATATTTTAATCATCGTCATTTCTTTCAGTATTGTTGAAAGTTATGAAGTTTAACAAATAAAGTCAACTAAAACCATTTAAATAAATAGGAAAGTAATTATGTATTGGTTTAAATCTGGAAATCTCCAGACCATAAGTCTAGTGTTTCATTGGCTAGATTTTTTCCGCCATGTCAACTGACCCTTCGTTGTTTTTATACTAAGTCTTACTCTGCCAGTAGCAGAAAGGCGGTGGTTCCAAGAAGTCATATAGTACGTGTTATATTCTCATGGAATATTAAGTTTCAGTGACAGTAAGTTGACCTTTTGACAATATACAGAGTCCTTAACATTGGTTTAATATAATTCCAATTACTAACATATAATTTTGAGAAAAAGATGAAAGAAAGAGAGAAACTGACATGATTCATATAAGATTAAAATACTATCATTTTATATACATTTTAAATATTTCCACCAATATGTACAGATATGTTCATAAGTAATAGAGATCTGACTGTTTTATGGAGTGAATCACCATAAATCCTATGCAGTCACGTAGCATCGGATTGGGGGGGGGGGGGACTTTTTTTCTAGCAGCAAATAATTTTCAAAATCGATGCTACGTGCCTGCTATGATAGGATTCAAGCCCATATGTTTTGTATATTATATATATAATATTATCACAGTAATATGGAATGTGGAAGTCATGTCTTTACTAGTTCATGTATTTACATATTTTACATGTATATTTGAATTATCAAATATCAAGGGAAATAACTCTAAATTGTACTTGGTGTAATTAAATTGATTTTACTAAACTGTTATTTATAACTACTACTGATCCTATATGCAAATTGTTTATCGTCATGTATCATTTGCAGATCCAGAGGGGGGTTCCGGGGGTCGGAACCCCCCCCCCCCCCCCCTTCTCTGGGACATATGAATTTTTTTGAAAACGTTTAATGCCTACTTAAAGCAATTTTTCCCATTTATAATAGAATTACTGGTATTATCTCAAATAAATGCTTTTAAAATTGCTTATTTTAAGAATTTCGTACTGCGTCCCATAATTTTGTTCTTACATAAAAAAAATAATCGATTTTTTATCGAAATAAAGTACATTGTACTCCCCTTCAGCATCTGGTGTTTATTACACTGAGTAAACATGTGGAAAATTAAAGAAAAAACAATACATAAAATTAAGCAGTATCGCTAAAAACACAGATTTATAATAACATCCACAATGTATTTTCTACTCTATTTCTTTTTTAAAAAATTGATTATAGTTCATATGCAGTTTTGAACTGTCAAGCCATCGAGTAAAACGACGTTCAAGTACGAGTACACGCATTCGTTTTACTTTAAAACCGATTTCAAATGTTTTGTTTAGTTAATTAACTAAAGTAATTATAATAGATGAGTTTTACTTCGTTTCATACGAAAAATACAAAGAAAATTACATGACCCGCTTATGCGGGTTATGCTATTTTTCTGGAATGCTAGCTACCTTCATACCCACATGAAACACAAAAGAAAGTTTTCTTTTCTTTTTTTTTCCAAGAATCGGAAATTCTGGTACAAAAATACCGTTTAAAGGGTTTATATGTAAACCATTATGAAAATGCCCAACTTTTCAAAACTTTTCTAAATATGATCGCATTCGTACTAGTATCGGATGATGTAGCGCACCCATTACAGAGGTCACATCAAGTTCCCTGGGACGACAATTGCTTTTACCATTGTATAATACAATTATTATTTGTATTACACACGTACCATTTATTCAGCAGATAAATTATTCCCATTCTTTTGTCATATCCTATCATTTAGACCTTTATTTAAAAAATCAAAATTATTAAATAGTTAAGAATTAATTTAAAAACATCAAAGACATAAAAAAAATTACCAAAATATCCATTTTTATAATAGTTTGTCGTAATTAGTCTGAGTTATTTTTTGTTTCTTAGTGTTTCTTTTCTATCAAGGATAGACGCACTTTCTCATTGCTGGAAACTTTTAAAGTTTCTTGAGGCTAGATATTTTTTTATTTAGATATATGCAAATTTCCCTTACCTAATTTAACCAAAACGGAAAACGCTCTATAATGCAGTGCACTCTGCTGTTGAAATAGATGTGAAATAGATAGTGATGAGATAAATGTTTATTAAATACAGTTATATACGCACGGAAAACGTTCAAAAAAGTCCTTGTTTATTGACAAATGATGAATTTTGCACATATTGGTTTTCATCAAATAGACCCCCCCCCCTCCCCTTTTTCAAATTGCTGGATCCGCCTCTGTGTATATGTTTTATAGGATCCAGAATTGAATGGGGTTGAATTCAAAATAATCATCATTATCAGAGTGAAACATCTTATCTATTCGTGAACACTGCCTCCCTTTGCATGTATATATAAAGGGAGAAACGAGTGTGAATATAAAATGCTACCGAGTCGTGATATTTCTGTTATTTTTCGATTGGAAACATATATAAGGGGTTGTTAACGATAATTAATAAAAGAAATTAAACAAAAAATGCACGGTCCAGTCGACAAGCACCCGTGTACTCTTCTGATTTCTCGGTATTAAAGCCCAAATATTCGAGTCTATCATTTTAATATAGTAGTATAGATAGGCCTATACAGACTGTAGATATTCGAGACCGTAATGTTAGATCTAAAAATTGGGCACTAACTTAATTTTTCAAAGACTCATACAAGTACATGTCATGCAGTATACAATGTGAAACGACCGAGTTCGTGGCCCTTTAAATACTGCCAACTCCTGTCATAAATAAGGTTATTAAGGAATCATTCTTTGAGTATTATGAGGTGATAATTTTGGTCGGGACGTGATCAAATCAAATAAAGCCCGAAGGGCTTTATGATAGATTTGATCACGCCCCGACCGAAATTATCATCAAAGAATGATTCATTATTACTTATATTTATATAATTTTAAACCATCGTACGATTAAATATTTAAATATAAATAAGCAAACCCTGCTGGCGCCTCAATTTGGCTTTATGAGTTATATAGTACAAAATCGATACGTAGTGTTATTACAGGCAAAGACACTGAAGAATGTAAATTCGTCAGTAGGAGCGAAACGTCTCGGTACGAATCGCCCCGTAACCCATATACATGTAGGTCTAGGTCATCTGGAACGCCTGCTAGATTCGCCATGTTTGTTGTACAAAGTGAAGCCAGAAGGAAGGCCTACGTGATCGGTCGTTTAACAATGCTGAAATGTTGTTTGTATGCAATTTTAATTATATTAACGTTTAACTTAACTGCTACTAAGTACAGTAACGTTACACATTGTGTTTTCCCCAAGTGTCTTGTATAAGGGGGTGTATTCGTTTGGTCGATTGGTCTGTTGGACTCTGCAGCTGCAAGAGTAGCTCGTTTGCAGTATGGAGATATCAGGTAGATATCATTATCTACTTTCCAAATAGCAGGTAGATGCTTGAGATATCCTGGACCAGTTCTGGAAGTAGCAAACGAATACACCCATTACTTGTTCAGTTGTTATAGGTCCAGTAGAATTACAATTACAATACAGTGAAGACTCATATAACATGCATAGATCTCTGCCCCCCCCCCCCCCCCCCCCTGCATAATAAGCACAACTCAGTAGACTGAGATGCATTAATGCAAGCTACAGGGGCCCCAATCTAATTAAAATTAGATGTTAGATCCGCTCGCTTACTCGCTACACTGTTTGTGTAGCGAGTAAGCGAGCGGATCCAACATCTAATTAGATTGCAGGGGCCCATGTCTTTAGTTGATTGCTTTACTACACATCTATATCATTTTGATAAAAGAAGTAAATGTAAAGTAAAATAGAAAAAAAACATCAATATTATAGAATCCTATTTATAAAATTTAATTACCATAACCTTTGATGTGGGATGCAAAAAATTTGTAATGATATTCGGTTTTTTAAACCAGCTTTTGATTTTAAAGCTGCTTGGTCCGATATTTTTGTAATTACAGTATCAAAATTTTTTTCATAGTACAAATCATTTATCTTAGAAAGTTATGGACTTTCTCCTCTTTACACCAGCAGAATCAGTCTCCTCTTAAAGTTAGAAATATTCAAAGTAAATAAAAATAATTTCTCTTTGGGCAAACGAAAAAACAAACCAAAATGCAAAAACCAAACCGCTTGGTTTCATTCCCCGAATGATTGGGGTTATTCAACCCGCATGCTTTGCATCGATTGTAAAGAAAGCAGACTTTGGAAATATTAGCGAACAAAACGTACATATGTTTATTTGTAATTTGTCTGATCATTTCGACCGTTATTTAAAGCGATGTCAAATTCGTAATACAACCATACCCGTCTCGTCGTCAGGGGTGAAATTTAACATGAGGCGAAATAACTCAGTATCTTTTAATGTCGTTTGTTTTGTTAGCAAATTTTGTACGTTATTTTCTTCATTGAAATTTTGCATAATTTACGGGTAAAACTACTGCAATGTCTATTATTATACATATACTAAGCATAGCCATCGTTTAAAAGCGTGCGTAAAATTTGATTTAAAATCGGACCAAGCAGCTTTAAAATAATGTGAGCTGGGCTAATATGGTTGAGGGTGATCAAATCCAATAAAGCCCGAAGTGCTATAAATGATAGAATTGATCACATCGTGATCAAACCATACTTGATCAGCTTATAATATTCAAAGAACGATTCCTTATTTAAGGAATGAATTCAATATTTATTTGTTTTATACGATATAAAATGGTTTGGGGCAGTTTATGCTTTATAAACCGCGAAGCAGTTTATAAAAAAGCGTAAACTGTTTCAAACCATTTTATATCGTATAAAACAAAAAAATATTGAATTCATTGCTTATAATTTAATTTTTTTACTGTTCATTGTAGATAAAAACGGTCATTTGACCCTTAAAATGAAGTAAAATTGTACAAAATTCAAACATAACGTCAAGCGTATTGATGTTTTTTTGACGTAAGTCTTACTATGACGTAGGCAACATTCTTTATACGATATAAAATAATTTTTTAGCCAATCAGAAAGCGCGTTACAACCAGAATTAAATTATTACTTAATATTTATATCATTTTTAGCAATTGTACGAAAAGTATTCATTGATGAAACATTGATTTGTAGTACATGTATTATCAAAGATGTTGAAAAATATAGATATTCCTGACTGATTTATTTGTTATTATTTATAGGTCTGTCTTTTGAGAATTTCGAAACTACACAATTCCACAGCTGAACTTCCATTACAACATCTGTAGATTGTCAACATGAACCAAAGCGTACAAGGTTTGTAGATGTCATGTGCTACAGGAATGTATCAGTAAAAATCATTATAAAGTAGACAGATAACAACAAATACTGCAGTTTCATCATCCACTAAGTTACAAGTCCATGAAACTGTAGATTTGATATAATTTGTTAATATTGATGCCAGCTGAATTAAATAAAACCACAGTAATTGTCATAAACAAATCAAACAGAATTTGCCTTTCCCTTTCACATACTTAAACCCCTTTGTGCCTAGAGCACATAAGGCATTAACCCTCGGACATGTAAAAAGCCTGAATTGTACAGAAACCAAATCCGAAGGTTGCCTTACATAAGTAATAAGGAATCATTCTTTGAGTACTATGAGGTGATAATTTTGGTCGGGGCGTGATTAAATCCAATAAAGGCCGAAGGGCTTTATGATAGATTTGATCACGCCCCGACCGAAATTATCACCTCATAATATTCAAAGAATGATTCCTTATTACTTATATTTATATAATCTTTAGCCATTGTGCAATTAAATATTTAAATATAAATAAGCAAACCCGCTAGTGCCTCAATTTGGCTTTATGACTTATATAGTACAAAATCGATATGTAGCGTTATCACAGGCAAAGACACTGGAAAATGTAAATATAAATGGATCCCTTACAGAAAGCTTGAAATTTATAGTGAATGGAAATTCTGTATAATTAGAATGTGGAATAAAATATATTGTGTAATTCATATTAATATTGAGATAACAAACTTCAATTTTAGAATATAGCAAGTTAGAGAAAGAAAAAAATCATGAAAGATTATGACTAACATTTAGCATTCAACATTTGATGATTGGAGGCTCTTGATTCAACAAAGAATGAAAAATATACTTAAACATCTTTGATATGTTGTGAATATAATTTTTACTTGCATATTTGAGGAGGAAATGATAATTTTTTATTTAATTCATAACATGTTATGAATTAAAAAAAAATATTTTTAAGGAATAAGAAAAAAAATGTGCTTGTATGTATTATGTAAATATGATAGATTCCAATAGGATTGAAATTAATGATAAACATGTATATTTCAGGCTCTACCCTGCACCATACATAAAGGACTTGACCATGGACCCTCGAAGCACTGCCCAGGATGTGGTGCGTTGTGATGTGTGTGATACTCCTGTCCCCCCACTACACTGTGACTTCTGTCAGACCAATCTCTGCAAAGCTTGTGTTGGAGAACACATGCTGGATTTATCCAAAAAACATCAAGTGGTACTGTTTCAAGACCGAGGATCCACTCCAAATTATCCCTATTGCTCAGAACATGTCAAAGAGCAGTGTAAACATTACTGTGAACAATGTGACATTTCTCTCTGTGTTTATTGTATAACAACTGGAAATCATCAAAACCATAACTTAATTGATATTTTCAGCATCACTGAAAGAAAAAAAATAGAATTACAAGAAGATATAAAAGAATTAGAAAAATCCCTCTCTCCTAAATATCAAGAGATTGTAAACATCCTCACAGTTCAGAAAGCTGATCTAAGTAAAAACTCTCAGAAATTGACATCAGCAATAGACAAACATGGAGAAGTCTGGCACAGAGAAATAGACACCATTATACAGAAACTGAAATCTGATCTTGATGAAATGGACGCCAAACACCTGGCTGTCTTAAACAAACAGGAAGATGAAATCACACGCACCATTTCTGAAATCACACAGAGCATTGCAGATCTGAAGAAGTTACTGGACTCCAATGATGTCAGCCGTGTCTCTGCCTACAAATCCAGGATTGCTGAATTCAGAAAATTGCCTCCTAAACTCACAGTTTCTCTACCAAACTTCACCCCTCAGAAAATTAACCCAGAACAACTTTACCAACAATTTGGTTCCCTGTCAGCATTCTCCATTACAACAGAGGAACATGGCTACACCATGGAAACCTCAGAAGCTGGATCCTCTCCTCTCAAACCACTGCTTGATGAGCCACGGATCATCTCCACCATACAGACACAGTATGGAGGCTTTCTTAATTATCTAACCAGTGTTACTTGTCATAGTGATGAAGAAATCTGGACGTGTAGTTATAATAATAAGATGATGAGTCTCTACAACCTGCAGGGGGAACTAGTGAAGTCAGTCCAAACCAAGTCAGGGAACGCTCCACATGACATAGCAGTGACAAGGAGTGGGGATCTAGTTTATACTGATTACGATAGAACTGTGAACATAGTGAAGAATACACAGATACAGACAGTGATCAGACTACAGGGGTGGAGACCTCGTGGTGTCTGTAGTACCTCCTCTGGTGACCTCCTGGTTGTCATGAACAGTGCTGATGATAAACAAACAAAAGTTGTGTGTTACTCTGGCTCCACAGAGAAACAAAGTATTCAGTACGACGACAAAGGACAACCTCTCTATTCATCTGGTGACACTAAATACATCAGTGAGAACAGGAACCTAGATATCTGTGTGTCAGACTTTGTAGCCCGTGCAGTAGTGGTGGTCAATCAGGCCGGGAAACTCCGGTTTACCTACACTGGTCCTCCCTCTACTACCAAGGGATCATTTAAACCACGCGGCATCACAACAGACAGCCTGGGTCGGATCCTGACAGCAGACCGTGACAACCACCGTATCCACATCCTGGATCAGGACGGACAGTTCCTCCGCTACATTGACAACTGTGATTTACAGGAACCACGGGGTTTATGTGTGGACACCAGAGACAACCTCTTTGTGACTGAGTACCACACAGGTAAAGTGAAGAAAATACAATATCTGATGTAAACACTGTGTGTGTGTATTATATGTAAACAAAGTGAGTATATATATGATGTGCAAACAGTGTGTAATATGTATTATACACAAACAGTGTATGTGTAGTTATATATCTAAACCTGGTAAATTAAATGTGTGTATATTTTATACATAAATAAACTGTGTATATTTATATTTATGTAATTAATGTAAACAAAATGTGTACATGACATGTAAGATATGTTTTTATTATTATTTCTTATGCAAATTGTTGACATTGTAGTCCTATTCATAAGGAAATATATATGTTTATGTGCTAGTTATATTGTTATCACCTCTCAAACAGGTGTATCCCCTTGTGAAAATGATTAACAATGATGACATTTACCAGACGTCCAATTTTTCCTAAAAATAGTTTTCAATTTTGGAAATTTAAAACTGGATATACAATAACAGAGTTTAAACATTTATTTGAACCATATCACATCAATATTTTTGCACATATTGTTGTAGTAACTTAGTAAGTATTATTTATGAGCCTGATGTATCAAAATAGAATACTGGTACAAAAAATGTGATGATTGTATCGTGTTTGGTCGTTTGTTAGAAATGTATGGACTCAACCTTAATTCATTGCGTTTATTCTATAAAATGGCATCTTATAAAAATGATTTGGTAAAATTAATCATATGTTGACAGATTAATTTTCACAGTAATTGTCATAAACAAATCAAACAGAATTTGCCTTTCCCTTTCACATACTTAAACCCCTTTGTGCCTAGAGCACATAAGGCATTAACCCTCGGACATGTAAAAAGCCTGAATTGTACAGAAACCAAATCCGAAGGTTGCCTTACATAAGTAATAAGGAATCATTCTTTGAGTACTATGAGGTGATAATTTTGGTCGGGGCGTGATTAAATCCAATAAAGGCCGAAGGGCTTTATGATAGATTTGATCACGCCCCGACCGAAATTATCACCTCATAATATTCAAAGAATGATTCCTTATTACTTATATTTATATAATCTTTAGCCATTGTGCAATTAAATATTTAAATATAAATAAGCAAACCCGCTAGTGCCTCAATTTGGCTTTATGACTTATATAGTACAAAATCGATATGTAGCGTTATCACAGGCAAAGACACTGGAAAATGTAAATATAAATGGATCCCTTACAGAAAGCTTGAAATTTATAGTGAATGGAAATTCTGTATAATTAGAATGTGGAATAAAATATATTGTGTAATTCATATTAATATTGAGATAACAAACTTCAATTTTAGAATATAGCAAGTTAGAGAAAGAAAAAAATCATGAAAGATTATGACTAACATTTAGCATTCAACATTTGATGATTGGAGGCTCTTGATTCAACAAAGAATGAAAAATATACTTAAACATCTTTGATATGTTGTGAATATAATTTTTACTTGCATATTTGAGGAGGAAATGATAATTTTTTATTTAATTCATAACATGTTATGAATTAAAAAAAAATATTTTTAAGGAATAAGAAAAAAAATGTGCTTGTATGTATTATGTAAATATGATAGATTCCAATAGGATTGAAATTAATGATAAACATGTATATTTCAGGCTCTACCCTGCACCATACATAAAGGACTTGACCATGGACCCTCGAAGCACTGCCCAGGATGTGGTGCGTTGTGATGTGTGTGATACTCCTGTCCCCCCACTACACTGTGACTTCTGTCAGACCAATCTCTGCAAAGCTTGTGTTGGAGAACACATGCTGGATTTATCCAAAAAACATCAAGTGGTACTGTTTCAAGACCGAGGATCCACTCCAAATTATCCCTATTGCTCAGAACATGTCAAAGAGCAGTGTAAACATTACTGTGAACAATGTGACATTTCTCTCTGTGTTTATTGTATAACAACTGGAAATCATCAAAACCATAACTTAATTGATATTTTCAGCATCACTGAAAGAAAAAAAATAGAATTACAAGAAGATATAAAAGAATTAGAAAAATCCCTCTCTCCTAAATATCAAGAGATTGTAAACATCCTCACAGTTCAGAAAGCTGATCTAAGTAAAAACTCTCAGAAATTGACATCAGCAATAGACAAACATGGAGAAGTCTGGCACAGAGAAATAGACACCATTATACAGAAACTGAAATCTGATCTTGATGAAATGGACGCCAAACACCTGGCTGTCTTAAACAAACAGGAAGATGAAATCACACGCACCATTTCTGAAATCACACAGAGCATTGCAGATCTGAAGAAGTTACTGGACTCCAATGATGTCAGCCGTGTCTCTGCCTACAAATCCAGGATTGCTGAATTCAGAAAATTGCCTCCTAAACTCACAGTTTCTCTACCAAACTTCACCCCTCAGAAAATTAACCCAGAACAACTTTACCAACAATTTGGTTCCCTGTCAGCATTCTCCATTACAACAGAGGAACATGGCTACACCATGGAAACCTCAGAAGCTGGATCCTCTCCTCTCAAACCACTGCTTGATGAGCCACGGATCATCTCCACCATACAGACACAGTATGGAGGCTTTCTTAATTATCTAACCAGTGTTACTTGTCATAGTGATGAAGAAATCTGGACGTGTAGTTATAATAATAAGATGATGAGTCTCTACAACCTGCAGGGGGAACTAGTGAAGTCAGTCCAAACCAAGTCAGGGAACGCTCCACATGACATAGCAGTGACAAGGAGTGGGGATCTAGTTTATACTGATTACGATAGAACTGTGAACATAGTGAAGAATACACAGATACAGACAGTGATCAGACTACAGGGGTGGAGACCTCGTGGTGTCTGTAGTACCTCCTCTGGTGACCTCCTGGTTGTCATGAACAGTGCTGATGATAAACAAACAAAAGTTGTGTGTTACTCTGGCTCCACAGAGAAACAAAGTATTCAGTACGACGACAAAGGACAACCTCTCTATTCATCTGGTGACACTAAATACATCAGTGAGAACAGGAACCTAGATATCTGTGTGTCAGACTTTGTAGCCCGTGCAGTAGTGGTGGTCAATCAGGCCGGGAAACTCCGGTTTACCTACACTGGTCCTCCCTCTACTACCAAGGGATCATTTAAACCACGCGGCATCACAACAGACAGCCTGGGTCGGATCCTGACAGCAGACCGTGACAACCACCGTATCCACATCCTGGATCAGGACGGACAGTTCCTCCGCTACATTGACAACTGTGATTTACAGGAACCACGGGGTTTATGTGTGGACACCAGAGACAACCTCTTTGTGACTGAGTACCACACAGGTAAAGTGAAGAAAATACAATATCTGATGTAAACACTGTGTGTGTGTATTATATGTAAACAAAGTGAGTATATATATGATGTGCAAACAGTGTGTAATATGTATTATACACAAACAGTGTATGTGTAGTTATATATCTAAACCTGGTAAATTAAGTGTGTGTATATTTTATACATAAATAAACTGTGTATATTTATATTTATGTAATTAATGTAAACAAAATGTGTACATGACATGTAAGATATGTTTTTATTATTATTTCTTATGCAAATTGTTGACATTGTAGTCCTATTCATAAGGAAATATATATGTTTATGTGCTAGTTATATTGTTATCACCTCTCAAACAGGTGTATCCCCTTGTGAAAATGATTAACAATGATGACATTTACCAGACGTCCAATTTTTCCTAAAAATAGTTTTCAATTTTGGAAATTTAAAACTGGATATACAATAACAGAGTTTAAACATTTATTTGAACCATATCACATCAATATTTTTGCACATATTGTTGTAGTAACTTAGTAAGTATTATTTATGAGCCTGATGTATCAAAATAGAATACTGGTACAAAAAATGTGATGATTGTATCGTGTTTGGTCGTTTGTTAGAAATGTATGGACTCAACCTTAATTCATTGCGTTTATTCTATAAAATGGCATCTTATAAAAATGATTTGGTAAAATTAATCATATGTTGACAGATTAATTTTCATGATATAAGCTCTAAACCAAGTAGACCCTTAAGAAAAATTCTGTAAAAATCTCATTTTGCTAGTTTTCTGCTTAGGTCTGTCAACTACAATGTCAGATATCATTAATTTCTTTAATTTTTGAACATGAATTTATGATTTTTTAAACACGAAATAGCTTCTGTCTCTAAATTTTAACCGATTTTATTAGAAAAAGAAAGAAAAATTGGGGGTGAGGGGACCCATCAAAACAAAGAAGATATAAGGATATTTGAGATCCCGGTTATTAAGAATTTTTGTTTTTCCCTTTACTTTAACAGAATCGAGTTTCTTAGCATTAATAATTTTTATCTCTCATACAATACATATATTACAGTTTCAGTTGCTTATTATTGCCATTGTTTACAACAGCGATGTAGAGCAAAATCAATACCGGAGATCTAAAACTCTATGTAAAAGTCGAAACAATATTGTAAAATCCGTATTGTGATGTAGTGTGATACTCGGACTACTTTAAGAGTATACAATCTGCCCCTGGTTTTCCCTGTATTGAACATGTCAACAAACAAACTGATGAGGACATACATGATCTGTACTGTTCTGTTCTGTACCTACTGTGTGGTCAAGAGACAAACTGTTCATTTTATTTCGTAGATGAAAACAAACAGAACGGTGCCCCTATATTTGATGCATTGTTTGATTTCTGTAAGGTAGGCGGACGGAAGTAGAGGTAAAATCAAGTTGGATTAGTATAAATTCATTCACCTGAAAAATGAAATACTGGAGAACTGGTGAGATGTACATGTATATTATATCTCGTCATGACCAGTAGTCAGAATGTATACTGTTTATCTATTAATATGAAAGGCCATGCTTCCTTTATTTTGGTACCAATGTGATTATTAATATTTTATCAATTGACTTCTGAAAAACTCTTGTATATTTCATGCTTTTACTCGATTTTTGAAATAATAAATGTCGGATGAATCGAATGTTTTGTTTCATTGGTAATTTAGAAATGTGTTTTTTTATATTTGTTACTTAAGAAGAAGGAATAAATTTTGAAGCCAGTTGCCCCCCCCCCCATTTCTGCCACTGCAGTGGCGTAGCTACATTGAAGCATAGCTAGCATGTGCTCACAGTTTTTTCTGATTCTCAATTTTTTAAAACATTATTACACCTCCCGCAAACAAAGTTTGGGAGCTGGGTATATAGTAATCACCGCAAAATTTGTGTCAAGTCCATATCATTCTAAGGGAGAAAGTTTGAAAGTTCAATTTTACTGCACAAAAATATTATGACTTGATCATGAGGGTGTGTCATGACCTTGACCCATTGTAAATTGGGCAAGGTCGCTGGCTACTTCACACAAACATTGTTTATGACCTGAAGGTGTGTCATGACCTCGATCGATGGTCAATTGGGCAAGGTCACTGGCTACCTAACTCAAAGATTGTTTATGACTTTGGTGTGTGTCATGATTTTGTCCCAAGGTCATTTGGACAAGTTCAAGGTCATTAGAAGAAAAAGTTCATAATTCATGTCTGCTGTATGCTGTTCCTTTGGAGAAACATTGGAAGTTTTTTTTTATTATATAAAACTTGCTTATGATTCATAAACTTGACCCAGGGTCAATTGATTAAGGTCATTGTCTTGTCTGGGCCATATCTTGTAATTGAAAATGATTAGAAGATAAAATTTGACACAAATAGCTTGTGATTTTTATATATGTCCTGACTTTAGCTTTGGTCATGTCTGAAAGTTCAATGTTACTATAAGACAGGATGCATCTATTATTTTCTAATAAAGAAATACTTGAGTTTTGATATTTTCTTAGTGAGGGAGAGGGTAAAACCGGGTATCGTTTGTGAGCTTGTTTACAGTACCTGAAGAAGTGCAATTATGCTTAACCGATAAAATTTTAAAAGGAAGATAGCCAAGATTTCTTCATTGACAGATTTTTTCGGTTGTTTTTTTTTTCCTTGTTTTTGGGGTATCTGCTGACTTGTGATTTGTTTTTAGATATTCGATTTTATGAAGACAAAAGAACAAAAAGTATATCTTCGAAATAGAGCTTTTTAAACTATTGATACCGCAGTCATTCCGTGTCGTGTTTTTTTTTTTAGGGGGGAGGGGGGTGTACCTGTGTCAGCTCCTCTTATGCAGGGCCGAATTTCGTAAAATGTTGCATGCATTTAAAACACAATGTGTAAATGTGCATATTACCAAGAAATTCTGATTCCATTATTTATCTGAAAATTTCAGTACATTTGAACTTTGGATTTTTTAATTTTTGCAAAATATTTAAAGGGGCATGGTTACAATTTAAAAAAGAAGAAGTATTTTTACAGTTTTTACAGTTTAAAATGCAGTGTCTTCGTTGAGTTGTAAACAAGTTACAGGGCTTACATATAAAAAAAAATATAATATAATTTAAGCAAATTAAACGTTTTGTACATTTTTTATGTTGAAGTAAAAATTCCAGTTTAAGATCTAAAATGAATGTGTTTATGCCTTAAATGAGCAAAAGATAGACACGTCAGCTTGAAAAAGATTTTTATAACAGGGCACGAGCCTTGTTTACATGACAAAGAAGTGTGAGTCCTGTATCTCGCTTATAACTTTACGAATGACTCAAATTTTATTTGATCATAAGAAATGCATTCTTAAAGCATTGTAAATAATAAAAACAGAAAAATAGAATTTGATCAAAATCGTGACCATGCCCCTTTAATTAATATAGTAATGAACAGTTTGAAAGCACAACTCTTCCTAAACCGCTGCACGAAATTTCGTTAAACCTTTATAATTTCTTATGACATATTGACTGTGCAAGTGTGCATTTTACGAGGAAATTCTGATTCCTTTATTTTAATTACAGCGAGTTTTGACAATTTTAAATTGAAAACTTTGCTGTTTGTAAAGACAAAAGTACATTATGTATAGATGTACATGCTTGCAGAAAGTTTTGATGTGATGAACTACTTTTGGGAGTTATCTATGCTCGTTTTAAAATCAAATTATTTGTGTATTTAATGCATATTGCCTTTTATTATGCGTAGCATTGTCACGTAATGGGGGAGTGTGAGCTTGTTCACTTTCGCTTTTATTGAAAAATGTGCCCAGCTTCGGGGGGGGGGGGGGGAGGAGGGGGCTGCGCCCCACACACCCTTGCTTACAAATATTTTCAGTGGCGTAGCGCCCTTTACGCAAAAACGCAAATGAATACACAAAATGTTGCAAAGCATAGGTCTTATGATTTGAGTTTCCTATTGTTTGCACGTAAACAAATCGTATTGAGACTCCACTGAATTATAATCTGCATATTAATTTAGTATTCAGTTCTCATCGTAAACCATGCAATTACTACGATTCCGGAAAATACCGTCATTCCATACTTTACATTAATTCATACTTTTTATGCATCTGGATTTAATTTGCGTTTACTACGTAAGAAATCTGCATTGATCTTAATCAACAATTGACCACTACAACATTAAGTAAATATGTTTTACTGAAGGAGAACCCTGAAAATCTATGTAAATAGAGGTAAGTGAAAATAATGGGTTCACGAAAATGACCATATTTTTCTTAAACCTCAATAGAATTGGCAATATTTGGAATGCTTTTCACAAGTAGAAATCGATGTCAATCAGGTCATTGATGAGTTTGCCTCTTTAAAACACCGAAAATGGAAGTTCGTTTGAATCATAAATTAATATGGACGAGCTATACCTTTGACTTTCATGATCTTGGCTTAAAGAATGATCTACAATAAACTTATTAAAATGAGATGAACAACTTTTAACTCCTTTCAAGTTTAAATATTCATACTAAAATCTGAAAACACATCAAGTTTTGAGTGTTTGTCCGTAATTGTATTCTGTCAGTCTATACTTACATGTAATTTAAAGTCGGCGGTCGGGTGATTAAAATTTTGACAAAGTCACAATGAATTGTGATAAACTTGATCAAAATTTTGTCATTTAGGTAAGTATGTTACGGTTTGAATAATAGACATGTTTCAAAACGCCTATTATATTTAGTCATATGCAGTTGGTTTCCGCTGGGGTATCAGTGTTTCATATATAATTACACATTCTTTTAAAATTCAACATTTCCCTTACACATACAGTATGTAAAATTGTAACATTTTGAGACAATATCTCATCATCAAAAGCCTGTAAATCTAAAAGCTAAAACCTAAAATCCAAGAGCATCGGGGGTCTTGAAATTTTAAAGAAAATATTCGAAGAGTACCAGGTAAATAATGTTTGTCTAGGAATTCAGCAACTTTTGTTCATATTTATTGGAATCATAATACTTTAAAAATGTCATATCTTTAAGGCTGTTTTGTCATTCAAATAACATAAAATCCAGGAGCTGGATCCGCTGGGGGGTTCAAAGCGGCCCCCAGACATCCTACCTTTTTTTGAATACAGTAAATTAAAAGGTAGCTACGCCACTGATTTTGTCCCTGATCGGCTACGCCACATTCTATATCTTTATACAATAAACCATGAACGTGTCGCCAAAATCATACACACTCTTGCTCTTTCATTTATATCACGAATCATCATATTGTAACCCCCCCCCCCCCCCGCCCGCCTTTGACCTACAAGGTATACGTTACGGGATGACTCAACTTCGTCAATTCTTGTTCTAGCTTACTCCTGACTGAGTTTGATATCTCAATTATAGCCAATATTTTCTCATGTGTTTAAGACCCCTAAAATTTGACTCACAGGGATCATGATTTGAACACAATTTCATACATCAGGAAGCTTGTATAAATATTTCGATGAGTACATGCTTTCTTTGATTTTTCCTGTGGATATCATGCGCGAATCCAGAATTTTTTCAGGGGTCCTATGGATATTTGAGTTTGCAAGGGGGGGGGGGGGGGGTCGATGCATATTTTCGGAATTTTAAAACTAAATATATTTACATTTTGTCAGTGTCTTTGCCTGTGATAACACTACCAATCGATTTTGAACTGTACAGTCCAATATAAATTCAAATGACGTATAATTGGGGCGCCAGCGGGGTATGCTTATTTATATTTAAATATTTAATCGTACGATGGCTAAAAATTATATAAATTAATATAAGTAATGAGGAATCATTCTTTGAATATTATGAGGTGATAATTTCGGTCGGGGCGTGGTCAAATCTATCATATAGCCCTTGATTCGGTCTTTATTGGATTTGATTTCGCCCCGACCAAAATTATCACTCATAATGCTCAAAAAATGATTACTTATTCCTTAAATAAAGAAATATGGTTAGAACTGGATCGTGTAGATTTCATTCCTGTTAGTTTCTATAGAGCTGTGATTTTCAATTGGTTTTCTTAAGAAACAAAATACTTGATATATGTACATGTATTGTAAATATGATACATGTATATATCAATGGTCCAATGTTTGTACACCTCAAAGCACACCTATTTAAGTCATTAATTCACTATGTCCACTTTACATTTAATGTTGCTTTTGTACACATTTTAAAAGGAGTTGGATAATTATTATACCATACCAGTTGCAAAATTATTACAAGATTTGAAATACGTATGTACATGTTACGTCACCTATTTAGTTATATATGGAATGATCTACCACTTCATATCAGAAGTTTTCCATGCCTGTCCTCCTTTTCAAATGCTCTAACACTTTATGTCAGAAGTCTATCTTTCCTGTCCTCCTTTTTTAAATGCTTAAAAAATTATTGTAAAACCCCTGAAACAGTTCCACTCATATGCATGGAATTGAAATAAGGAATAAGGAATCATTCTTTGCATGAGTATTATGAGGTGATAATTTTGGTTGGGGCGTGATCAAATCCAATAAAGCCCGAAGGGCTTTATGATAGATTTGATCACGTCCCGACTGAAATTATCACCTCATAATATTCAAAGAATGATTCCTTATTACTTATATTTATATAACATTAAGCTATTGTACGATTAAATATTTAAATTTAAGTAAGCAAACCCCGCTGGCGCCTCACTTTGGCGTCATTTGTATTATGGGTTATATAGTACAAAATCGATTCGTAGTGTTTTCACAGGCAAAGACACTAGAAATGTAAATATAATGCGTATCATTTTCCTTTGAGCATCCTGCCTATGCTAAAGAAAGGGGTACTTTTATTGTATATCTAACTTGGACACACAAGATCCAGTAACTCTCACGTCTATGCTGTCTACAGATAATGTAATATTTTATATATGCTGAAAATCCTGTCTCGTAAAGATATTGTTAAACTTTAACTTAATTTGTTCAAATAGGACCTAACGATTGTGGACATTGCATCAGTGGGTTATATATTTATTTAATTGATTCTGCAATATTAATGATAGCAACCTTCAACTGGTATGAACAAATAGAAGAATTTAAGGCATTTGTTTATTGTTTACAGTTCAAGAAATGTTTACATTCTTATCCTCAAATGTACAAGATAGCCGCACATCCCCCTTAAACTTCACAAGTAATTAAACTACCTTAAGCCTGAAAGTAAAACACTACCGATATAATTGTAAGACTAGCAGAAAAAAACCCCTATTAAACTGAACCTGCAACCTTAAATGCATATATATAGTTTTTAACTGCTTTGCATTAATCTAATTTTGTCACTGTCTCTAATTTAAATGACTGGGCAATATGAACAAAATTAAGTCCTAGTTGGATTCAAACTCACGACCACATATTTTTGCAGCTTGATGCAGGCACGTAGCATCGTTTTTGAAAGTGGGGGGGCCAGACCCATCCAAAAAATCTTGACAAGCAACAAAAAAAAATAATAAATGGGCGGAATTTTAAAGTTTCCAAAAATCTTCAAAATCCTAATCCGTGGGGGTGGGGGGGGGGGGGGGGGGGAGAGACTCAACTATACTTCCCAAAAAAAAAGTTTCCCTGCCAAAATTTTTTCCCCTCCAAATCATGAAATTCCTATTCCGTGGGGGGGGGGGGGGGGGTAACTTAAATTACACTACTCATTTCCTTCTTTTCATATCAATTTTTTACTACCTTCCAAAAAAGTGGGGGGGCCAACTCCATTATATTTCATTTTTTTATATGTAAATTTAAAAAAAATTGTTGCTGCGAGAAAAAGTGGGGGGGCCAGGCCCCCCCTGGCCCCCCCTGATGCTACGTGCCTGTGATGGCATTCAACCAAATCGATTGATAAAACCTTCAAAAGTTTAACTAAACATTTAATACGCTGTCTTGTGACGTTGAGTCTTAAACAGTAGTGTGCTACATTTCATAAATACTTTCAGGGTTTTTTTCTGGAATTTTAGAGAACTTTCATATCTCGGAACCTATCGTCGCAACTATTTGGTTTTAGATAGTAGCTATTTCCGGTTACTTATGGCGTCCTTAGATGTAAACAAACTGGAGAATTACGCGAGTTATACCAATCTTACTTTCTCTTTTATGAACTAAACCTGTCATCAGCAACACTGTTTTGGAATTTGCAAGATGAGTTCCCCGCTTTCAAGCCTGAAGAAAAACCACAAAAACCCGCTCTTATTGGGGTAAGTCTGTCTGTTATAGATCACGTGTACGTGCGAGTCATAAAGAAAAAACTTGTATGTAATCATCGTAAGACCATCGTCATAAATAAAAAAAAAATCATGAATGTAGAGGTAGTTAACTTTCCAACATTATGAAACTTTGCTTTGTTTTTTTATCTTGATAAATATTTTTAGTGTCGAACATCAGGGACATATATATATATATATATATATATATATATATATATATATATATATATATATATATATATATATATATATACACATGCCTGCGAACATGTAACTGTTTTAAACAATCGGTTAATTATTGATCACAGATCAATATGCATACCCGCAAAGTATCATTTTATAGATATGCATTCTGTACATGGGAACATTAACAGAACCGAAACAGGGGTTAATTAACATATCACATGAATTTATAATTTCCAGTTATCATAAAATATTCATTTAACTCTCACAATATATTATTGCAGTCTCTTATAATGTACATATCAGATCAATATAAGTCGTACTGGCATGCGACCAGCTCTCATCGAGTACCATTTCTTGAATTTGCATTGATTTTTATCAACAAAATACAATTAATGCTGTTTTTGAAGTCAATACAATGATTTAACTACTAGAGAAGTACAATATAGTATGCTTATATAAAGTAATTGCATTGGAGAGAAATGGTAATTAGCAAGAACTGGTCACATTTTACATTTTTGTCAGGGTCTTTATCAAATTTTTCAAAACTTATATATTATTATGAAGTTATACCCACAGGGTAAGTCTTTATCAATTTTTGAAGTGCCTGTGTTACATGAGAGTCCAGTTTCAAAGTAATTGGTAAAAGTTAGAATCCCCCCTCCCCCCAAAAACTAAAAACTGATCTGTCATGGATGTACATATCTAGCTAAAATGAATTAATCAAATGAATGTTCACTTCTAAGAGGGGCCTTTTGATTGATAAAGCGAATTAAAGTCTGACTCTATGTGGAATGATTAATTATGATTCTTTTAAGTTAATTAAGTCTGAAGTTGATCTTCTATTACCAAGACTTAGTGTATGTCTATTAAGTTGATCTTCTAACAAAGACTTAGTGTATGTCTATTCAGATTTAAGGCCAACTTAAACATTATATACATTTGTTTCTAACTGTGAAAAAATTATCTGCTGATCGATAATTTTTTGACATTTTTGACAGCCAAGGTACATACTTTCATTGTACTCTGTGTATAATTAAATTTAAACATGCATGAACAGATAAATAATATCAAAAAAAACCCAGAACAATTAAAATAGGAAAATCAACTCCCTATTCCAAACCATATGCAAGTATCAAAAGTCTTGAAATTTGATTTGAATGGGTTTTTTTTTGGGCCAAGCTCTATCAATGGTTACGTAGTACAAATCAGTTACCAAAAAACCCCAAAAATATATATGTAATATATATTTACAAATGTGAAAATGCAAGATCAAACAAACATATTTAATGAATATCAGTCTGTGAAAAAATGCATTTTACATATCTACAGGAAGCAAGAGGACTTCAATAAAGCAGTCTCAAAAGACAGGTACATGTGTGTCTGTACGTGGCACTTTTGGAAATATACGAACACCGAATTTTGGTATCGCTATAAGCCTGGTTCTAAATGTGTGTGTGCTTTAACTACACCATATACATATAACACTGGAATATGGGGTATCCATACTTTAAGTTTGATTATTTGTACTTCTGCAATGGGAATTAATTTATGCATTGATAACATTATCATATGCACCATTTGATCTCCACAAATAATTCTTGTACATATTTTTGAAATATGTTAATTAAAACAACTAATTTTGAAATTTAATGCCTGCTGACAATTGAGCACGTTTTCAAAATGTTTAAATGAACAAATGCTCATACAGGGTAATTTAATTCATATAATAAACATGAATCAATTTCACTTGATCAGTGATAATTTAAATAAAGTACATAGTTTAATTAAACATTGTAGCTGAGTATTATTTGATAGAATTAAGGTCCCAGGTTTGAGTCTCCGTTATCTTAATGTTGTCATACAAATCTCTCATTTATACATATACATGTACTTCCAACTGGAAAAAAATGCTATTTTTTACAGTCATGTACTTTGCAAACACTGTATACCATAGTTAAGTTTCTTTTGTTATTAATTGACGGTAAATCAATTTTATTCGCAACGTACAACTTTATTTCACAATTAACCAGGAATAAACTGGTTCTCCGCAACTAATTTTTACAACCAAGCTTTATCTTATCCATGTTGATATAAAACCCTAAGGACTGGTTAAAGGCGAGAATATTTGCAACGACAAAGCTGTCGTGAATCTCATATGAAAATCTAGTAAGAGTTGTTTTACAGTAGATGTGAAGGTTGACAATTTCTATAGGAATCATATATTGCATGTAGAAAACTTCTGAATGATTTTAAATTTAGCAGACTGATTAAGCATCCGATTTACTGCTGTCCTTAAGTTACTCAGAATTATGGCCATGCAATGCTAGAAAAAAATGGGTTAAAAATTTACATTGTAGTACGTGGTAATTTGATATTAGACATCTTTGCTAGCCAATTTTAGGCTTTCTGATCTGCACCGCTTCACGTTGTTGAGGAGTGGCAGATTCAGAAACTTAAGTGAAGAGATCTTGTTATTATTAGATGATTTTGTGAAAGTTGTCCTAGTACTGTTGTAAAATACTGGTACACAGTAGACATATATATTTAATATTAAAGCACTTGAGTTTGTGAAACAAGTTTTTTTTTATATATTGATGACATATGATATCATTAGGAATTGCTTGTTCACTGCATAATTATATATTTTACTGGTACATATTTGTACTAATTGTTTTCCGTAATCACTTAATTAATACAAGATGCATACAAAATAGTACAAATTTCTTTTTTTATTCAGTTCCAGGAACATGCCTTTCCGGAATCCTGCATATTCAGGTCAGTCTCAGCAAGAGTTTAAATTTTACATCTGTACTACTTTTACTTAAGCTTAAGTTGACTATTTTGAAACACAATTAACTTCAATCCATAATTATAACTCCCAAATCAACATTGTTACTGTACATGCAGACAATACTGTATGCAGAAAAATATTTACCCTCATTTTATTTTTTCACCCTCATTGTAAATGGTTTATTTTCACTGTCACACACATTTTACGGTGTCAAATAAATCATATCAATGATACTAATATATACAGGGAAATATTCGCCCCCGTTTTATTTTTGCTCCTTTAGCCCTCGTTTTCTGTGGGCAAATTTAAGACTGGACGAATTCCAGCATTTCAAATTATCTCTCTTTAAACACGTCAAAGTTGCCTGGGCAAATTCAGGACGAGGGGAAACCGTTTGCAAGTGAAGTCTTCAAGAGCAAAAATAATGTGAAGCAAAATTAGTCCTGTATACAGTGCATACTATTAACAAGTTGAGATGTCACAGATTCCATTTGCATCGATATCCTGCCAGTTATAAGTTTATTTATTTGGTGCTGTATCAATTTTAAATGATTGAAATATAATTATATGGTTTCTCTGAATAACTAAACATTTTTTTTAGTCATAAATATTAAAACTAATGTTCTGCTATATGAAAATCAATCAGTGATTTGGCCTTTTTGATAATGAATATAGCCTTGATAAAGACATAAGTTCGGAGTAAAGCCCCTCCATTAGGGGTGATGTAGATGGATGGTTTTCAATACACACTTTGACATTTGACTCCCGCATTTAAGAGTTTTTATTCGGTCTTTCAAGGATAATGGTTTGATGGTTTAAATGACATTGCTAGTCCATGTCTGTAATATAGATATACAAAGCAAGGTTTTAATATCAGTTGTATTGTTGGTGTAGAAGTTCTCCTATTACAGTAAATGTGGGATTAAAAGGTCAAGCTGAGCTAAATTTTTTATGAATTAAATTAAAGTACGGGGTACTAACTACAGTTCTAAAATACCTGGGATTACTGACTCATAGTCTTTGGGGTGTGTGTGTATATATATATACGTACTGTAATCAATTAGCAAGGATTCAGCTGTATAGTCAATTCACTGTACCAACCATGGACAGAGCTTTTATTTGGAATCCATAATGTTACATAATTTCTAGTTGGATGTTGCACTAATGTGCATAGACCTGCTGGACTCAGTGTTATGTATTACATACATAGATACTGTCAAAAAGTACTGAGTTAACACTGGAATTAAATGGCCTGTGAGTTTTGCATTGTTTGGTGACATTCTCAATCTGTTCAGTAATTTTCTAAATCGTTTTATTTGGAATGGAATATGCTATCTTTGAGCTTGACTTTGGGTATAATATGCACCTACTCAACTATGATAACTGTTTTGATAATTATAATGTACATTAACTGACTGGGAGTTAAAATTCAACCCAAGACTTATAAGGATCTCTGTTCTGTGAAATAACTATGTCCTGCTATTTTCTTCCTTGGAGAGTTCAACTTTTTCTTGGTAAGAATATTTTTTGTAGTCCATTAATTAATAAGCATGATATATAAATCAGTAATTTCATGATTATATTGAATTGTTCATATATGAATGTTAATTAGTTGTATGTTTGTAGTTGATAATTCTTTTGAAAATGGATGACCTACTATGGAATCAATATTATAATGGCTCAGTTTTCTTCGTTTTTGTGGAGAGCCCTCCCCCAAAAATTTACATCCTTGACGAAAACAAAATTAGGAAGAGTTATCTTTCTTACTTAAAATGAAAACCGAGGCATCCAGGAAATTTCATCCTCTTGAATAAGCAAAAGAAAATTACCCTCAAGATTTTAAATGATTCCACAGTATTTGGATTATTTATATCTTGGATAAATTGTTTTAATATTTTTTTAATTGGATAAAATGTTAGGATATTTTGAGTCCTGGATAAATTGGTTGGCTTTTTTCAGATGATGAGAGCCGACTTCTAGATGAGATTACCCATAACATGGCGACGAGTCGACTCAAGGCAGCTCACCGAACAGACCCCTTCCACGGAGGTCTCCCAAAACTTGACACAGCCCGCTCACAGGCGACCCACAACAACCCTGTACCCAGGGTCAACAACCCACCCCATGGTCAGTATCCAGGGGAGAGTCTAACAACTAAGTCAGTAGACACAAAAGGGTGTAAAATGCGTGTAGGAATAAATTGCACAGAGAGAGAGAGAGAGAGAGAGAGAGAGAGAGAGAGAGAGAGAGAGAGAGAGAGAGCATACATCTAAGAGAGAGAGAGAGAGAGAGAGAGAGAGAGAGAGAGAGAGAGAGAGAGAGAGAGCATGCATCTCTTCAAGCTCATATTAGAGAGAAAGGAGAAGAGAGATCTTCAAGCTTATGAGAGAGAGAGAGAGAGAGAGAGAGAGAGAGAGAGAGAGAGAGCATATCCCTTCAAGGTAATGAACAGAGAACAAGAGGATCAAGGGAGAGAACTATGTATAGAAAGTAGATAATTTAGGATGAAAGCAGGATTGTGATAAAACACTAGTTTACAGACATGTATAAACAGAGAGAAAACATGGAGTAGGAACTTTAGTGAAATTGTTTATTTTAAATTTCACATTTATTGTTTAGTTTCAGAGGCACAGGCAGTTAGAAAAATATTTTTTCATGTCTTAAAAAATTGTTTTGTAGAGAGAATGAATTCCTCGTCATCATTTCTAGATGACACGCCCCCAGATAATGCTACGTTTTTGACAGGTATCAATCAGTCCCTTTAGGGGTGTGGCTATCGCTATAGAACTTTGTTACTATGGATATTAGCCGGCTACTTTCAGCTTATCAGACTTTCCCTTTCTCTAAACTTTATTTATGATACACATAATATGCATTTTATGTATTTACAGATTATATTTATATTTTATATAAATGCTTTTATCTGGTTTTGGTGGATTTATAATGCATCACTTTTTCAAAATGTTGACCTCATCACTAACTGTCAATAATTATAGATATATTGATCCTATATATCATTTTATGTCTATCTCTGATCTGGAATATCTATTTTAAAGGAATAAATTTTCTTATTCTTGACTATTGATATTTATAAATACACATTTTTACCTATGAAACTTGTTATAAATCCTATTCTTACTTATATGATTAACTAATAGATTGACTTTTATGAAGATTATCTTTGGAAACGATTGCTAATTGAAAGACGTTTAGAAGTTTTCAAGTTGACAACTCTATATCAGTTGATGCAATATTTAAATGAAAAAGATTTTACCCCATTTGTTAGTTTCTTAATTACCAGTAGTAACAATACGACTACCGGTACTTGGAGTCATGCCTGACCAGGAATACCGTATATCCGGCGTTTTTTGCATTTCACAAATTTTGCGAGAATGGGGGAAATATGTAACATTTTCATTTTGTGTCAGTCATTTTTTTTTTAATGAAGCTTCTTATGGAGTATGATTTGAGATTTACTTTCTGCATATTCAATAGTTTGCTATAAAAAAGTGACCATGAAAAAAGTGAAAATTGGATCATTGCATAAATTACCGGAGAAACGTACTATACCCCAGCTGGTAATTTTGGTGCACTGTAAATTTGAACCTTTTTGGTTATAAGTCAACCAAATTTGCCCACATGTAAAATCTAAGTGACAACATTTCCAAAAAAAATATCCCACTTGTATTATCTTTATGAAATTGAACCAAGAGTGCTCTAAATCACTAACATACTGTGGTTTCATCAATATTCGTTGAATATCAATTTTCGTGGATTTCGTTGCTAAGTTGATCCATGAAATTAAATGTTCATTGAAGTGCAATTTTTATTAACATTTTGTATTGATAGGGTCATTGGCCACGAATTTACGTATCCTTGAAACTGTGATTTTCACTTTATCCACGAAATTGATGCCCTTGAATATTAATGAAACCACAGTATTGTATTCCAAACTGAACTTTTATTATGATAGGAGATCCAGACAGGATGGCAGAATACCAAAATGATGTAACTTATTTAAGATATCTCCTAATGATCATGAAGCGAAACCTGTTCATGTTTAATTCATCTGTCAGACTCCACTGCTGTCCAAATGATGTTCATACATTTACTATGAATAATTAATTATGATTTCATTTACATGTATAGCTAGCTCATTAACTCATCAAGCAAAAGAAATAGTTCTAACTTGCTTTTAAGTTTTTGGACATAAAGCTGTAATTATATTAATATTTACATCAAGTAATAGGTATAATCTTGCAGGTTATTAATGTTATTAACCAGTATTTTAGCAGAAGAAAATTATTGTACCTGTAATACTATATAGTAACTGTATAGGTTTATTGTGGGAAAATAATCCTGGTAGGGTTGATTATTATAATTTAAATTTTAGTGACATTTCATGCTTTTTTATTATTTCAGTCTGCTACAATTGCATATATAATTTCTCATTTCAGGTATAATTATATATATAATATATAATTAAATCTATAACCTTGTTTGCCAAAAATATTACCAACCTAGTGCAATTAGTTCATACTATACTCTCTATTTGTATCATAATTATGTGTACCGTGTAAACAAAAGCAATGAAATGTATTTTGATTACACATGTATGATAAGGTTCAATTCTGAAGTAAAACCGGTTATAAACAAAACACAGAGGCCCTAATTTGGAATGAAATCCTATTCTATACTGTAACTTTAATTCTCGATGAAAAATTAAGAAAAATTGGTCCAGGGCAACTTATTTTCACTGTCAAACCAAATATCTATTCTTCCTAACCTATATGACAAGAAAAAGATTACAGGGACTCCTGTGAACCTGGAGAAAATTTCTCTCACGTAAATAACAGTTGATGTACAGTATGTGTACTAGATAGCCATTATAAACATTTGCCCAGCTGCGCTGTATATGTATATGCTAGCTAAGATTGATATTGAATGCATGCACTTATTGGTATTCTATATTAATATTTGTTTAATTCACAGACCCTGAAATTTTTCTGTATAAATGCGTTTGTTGACTCTATACATTTAATTGAGAAAAAAATTAAGTATAATTAACCCTGTTGTCATGGTTACAGCTCCCCCTAGCGACCAGGAATTGATGGCCACCATGATGACGCGAATCACTCTACTGGAACAGAAAGTTCAGTCACAGTCCAAAGAACTGACCGAGAAGGTAGTACAGTATACACAGTTATATTACAGAGACAGATGTGCCTATAAATTGTTTTATGTTATGACATCATCACACGAAATGTAGGTAACCAATATTAAATGATTTTAAAGGATCCAGTGCGATTTAACGAGGCCGAGTACAGAACGAGTACGCACGCTTTCGCACAGCGTTTCATTTGTACTGTGACGTCATCTTTTGGCTTTGTTGACGCCATGGCGTGATAGTTTCAACTGCAGATATTCAGCGAAATTTGTTGAAAATAGCTCGTTTGAATGATGTGTAAAATTGATATTATATTGTGGAATAAACATAAATGTCTCGAAGTATAAGCTACATGTATATTTGGGCTCGGGTCGAAAACGTGAAGAGGGTTCAGCAAGCCTAACCCTCTGTCACGTTTTCTTAACCAGCCTAAATATCGCTTAATTCATTTATTTCAAGACATTAACGGTGTATTTTATATTAATTACCCTTAATATGTGATGCTATATATTTATTTATTACTTAAATATGTCGTAATGTTTTAATAACACAATAAAGATCACCATTTCCGTCTTTGTCAAATAAAAAATAGCCATTATCTGACAAACTTGGAAATTGGGCGTACAAAAAATAACTTTGATAAGACTCCTGGAACAAACCAGGAGGTAAAAGGTTTTTTTTTATTTGACAATTTGATGCCTTTTAGCAATAACTTTAATATGTAGAACAAAAAAAGAAATCCCTAGGGCTGAAGTTTAAAAAATGTGCAAATTTGGTACATTTCAAGCAAAATCCCATAGGGTCCTATGTTAAAAATTAACAAACTTTGAGATGACCCCTTAAACAAACGGTGTGGTAAATGTCTTATTTTTTTATCTTAAAATAATAATTATATCACTAGAAATTCTTGTAAAAAATTTCATTCAAAAATCTAGGGCAGAAAAAATTAGACCCGGCCTCGTTAAGTTATTAAGACTCACAGTTTTTAACCGGGTTTTCCAACGGAAAAATCCGGTTATTAAAATGGTGAAAATGGCGGGCGGGCGGGCGGCTGCCAAAGGGGTACCCTCATTGTACGGATAACTCCTCCTACAGTTTTTATAGATAGGAAGTTGTTCTTTTGCAGATCAATTGTACTTATATTAGAGGTGTGCATATTGTTAGGATTTTGAATTCCGATAATTTATCGAAAAAATACAAGCTTTTGAACTTAGTCATTTTTTGGCAAAATATTGCATATAGGGTACCCTCATTGTACGGATAAATCCTCCTACAGTTCTCAAGATAGGAAGTTGTTCTTTTGCAGATCAATTGTACTTATATTAGAGGTGTGCATATTGTTAGGATTTTTATTTCCCATAATTTATCAAAAAAATACCAGCTTTTGAACTTAGCCATTTTTTGGCAAAATGTTGCATATAGGGTACTCCATTTCACTGGATACGGGTTTACATGGATTATGGATACAGTTCACATAAAAGAAAACCCGGTTTGCTGTCACATTGACAGCTTTTCACTTGTTAATTTTTGGGGGGCAAAATTTTATAAATTTAAGCATTCACTGTAGTACATGTATGTCACTTTGTTGTATGCATCAATCTCTATGATGCAGCTATTCTACAAAATGATGACCTTGAATCTTGACCCTTAGTGTCTCTGTTTGCACATAATATGCTGCTTCAATGCTGTTTAGTATCTCATGTTTATCAGTTACCGGTACTTTATTTTGTGTTCCTTTTCAGGACAAAAAAATCAAGATTTTGGAAGACAAAGTTAATATAATGAAGAAAGCTCAGGGTAGGTCATAATATATGTAGAATTATCATGTATATAATAATATATATTTTATAATATAACTGTATATAAACAGTGAAATTTAGCATATTAAATATGTTTGTTTTTGCAAGCAAGGTACTGTACACAATACAGTAAAACACGCTTATAACAAAGTCCCAGGGACAAGGAATTTAACTTCGTTATAAGCTTAATTCGTCATATCCGTCAAGTTTACAACATGAAATAGAGACCTGTGGAATGAAATTCACTTCGCTGTAAGCTTTTATTCATTATAAGCGTGATCGCTATAACTGTGTTTTACTGTTTACTTAGTATACATCATTATGTTGAATCTAATGTAAAGTAAGCTATTACATGCTGCTGACGCCATTGCTTAATTTAGCTAAAACAAGCTTCTGAATATATTGTCTGCTGCACTGGATATAACAATGCTTTTGAATGCATTGTCTAAACAAGCTGAGCTTCTTCCAGGTGACCTGTCTCCAGGCGAGTCACGCGAACTGGAGAAAAAATGTCTGCTCCTTCAACAACATGTCCATGAAATGGAGGTACATGTATGATAGAACTGGTTGCAAATACAACATTATCTTATATTGGATTATTTAATGTCAAAAAAGCACTATTTCCTATGCAACTTGTTCATCTGTCTTTTTTGTTCTCTCTCTCTCTCCCTGTAGCTTGATTTCTCTCTTTCTTTCTCTTGCTCTTTCTCTGTTGAGCTCTCTCTCTCTCTCTGTCTGTCTCTCTCTCTGTCTCTCTGTCTCTCTCTCTCTCTCTCTCTCTGTCTCTGTCTCTCTCTCTCTCTCTGTCTCTCTCTCTCTCTCTCTCTGTCTCTCTCTCTCTCTGTCTCTGTCTCTCTCTCTCTCTCTGTCTCTGTCTCTCTCATTAACTACACTCTCTATACCGCGTTTTGTAGGCGTTTTTGGCTGACTATGGAATGGTGTGGGTGGGGGAGAAGTCAGACACAGGCTCCTCCTACTACAATGACAAGTCGTCCAATGACAGTGACAGTGAGGAAGATGAGGGGGAGGGGGAGGTCTGGAGGCCAGGTCTGTCAAAGTGTTATCTAGTCTTCAGAAAAAACTAATTATGAATGTTGCAGGATGACCTATGAGATGGAGAAATGTTGTTTTGAAATTTAAAAGATGAGTTAGATCATGCTTTTGTATTTCAAACTACATTTCAAGACCAACATGGTTAAAAAAGCATAAATGTGTTCTGAAGTCAGTAAGCGTGATGAGTGCTATAAGGGTAATATATAGTTGATGGCAAGATAATTTACCAATGACTTTTGTGGTATTTTGAAGAATACTGTATATTCCTTATTCCATGCATGTACTTAATTCTGCGATTCAACAATTTTCCATCAAATCGCGAGAACATTAAATTGCGAATGCCGAAATTTTATTATAGTTTCATGTAGTTTACATGTGTCCGAAAATTAAATGCAAGATTTTAGAATTCACGAGACGGGCTTCTTGCAATTTTACGCAGATATTAATTCCTTGCGTTTAATTAGGAATTTACAGTAATGACCATGGCATCTCTTTGATCTCGGCAATAACTGTGGAAGAATGTCTTTCATCTGTCAATATTATCACAATTCCCAATTTATAAAAACAATGTACAACATAATATTACAAGTTGCACAGAAAACTTAAAAGTTTTCCAAAATGTTTTTTTTTCTTCAAATAATTGTACATGAAATTTGTTTTAATTTTCCCAGAGACTTCTCTCTCCCACAATGCAGTTCCTGACACAGCCATAGCAAGTACCGCCAGATCAGAAACCGTCCAATCAAAATTCACAGTGGATTACGACAGACTTATAGAGAATATCAAGGACCTGAATGTCTTGGCGGGGGAGGGCGTGTCCAAGATCCACCACACTAATGATGGGGCCAGACTAAGGGTGAATTTTTCTTCTTTTGAATCAATTTGAACAGTTTACATTTCTCTTTTGATATCTTAATGATTCCCACTCAAGTAGTTCTAAAAATAGATATAGTATCAATGCATATCAAAGATACACATTCCAGAATCTTCTGTATTGTTTATACTCTTCTTAAAAGCTATCTTATTTGGTAGTTATATATTTCCTTCCAATGATAAGGTATAGTTCATCTTAATATGACTTGAATGCTTTACATTTTGCTTTATATTTTTAGCTCCCTGACCCAGTTCCCCTGGTGTTCTATGCAAACGGTATCATGCTGTTCAGTGGACCGTTTCGACCTTTCAGTGACCCCGTGACCCAGCAGTGTGTACAGGACATCCACGATGGATACTTCCCCTCCGAGTTACAGACAAAGTTCCCGGACGGTGTGCCATTTGTGGTGAGTAGTATCTTTGTGATTGTGGTGAGTAGTATCTTTGTAATTGTGGTACAGAAATATGATTTATAGTTAAGAGTTTGTTTTCACTAAATTATGACAAAGTTGTTTTTATTTTCATGTTTATGAAATGATCTTCAACAAACACATTTTATATAAAACAATTCCTTCACACCAAGTTCAAAATCTACTATGATACTAGCATGAATTTGAAATAATAATTAATTTGTGAAATATACTGCCTTACTTGTTGAACAATAAATGTACCATGTAATTGCATCCTTCTATTGAGAGCAGTAAATTTTGTGATTTTTAAAACACAACTTGCCATTAAGCTTGTACAAGATGGAAAATGAATTGTGGTGCCATTATTTCTGATACCGTACTCTGTTGACAGGTGACAGATTACAGGGACACGTATTTCAAGGACACTCGGCGAGAAGTGTTCCGAGGGGCGGGTCAGGTGTTAGGGGGAGAGACCAGGCCATCTAGACTGGTCCCCGAATCCAAGACAACTGAGAAAAATCATGACTCAGCCCCAACCAATACACCTGAACATACACAGCTAAAGATTGCTACACAACTACCAGGTAAGGGAACACCTCGGTCGATCTCTACCAATACACACAAATATATGATATATATAAATAATAAATATCTTGTTCTTTAGAGAAGTATTACTATTCAAAACAACCAAACTTATTAATGATCATTAATATTTTACCCATGCAACAAACTTAATGATTTCAGGAGCAAAGATGACTGTGGGTCAGTTCTTACAGAAACTGCCAAAGTCTGTGGTCAAGGACGGGAAGGTGATCGACATCCGAAACTCTGTGGGAGAGAATCTAACGGTAATCTGTGGGGAGAGAGAGAGAGAGAGAGAGAGAGAGAGAGAGAGAGAGAGAGAGAGAGAGAGAGAGAGAGAGAGAGAGAGAGAGAGAGAGAGAGAGAGAGAGAGATCAAGCTACAGAGAGAGAGAAAGATAGAAAGAAAGAAAGAGAGATCTCTATAGAGAGAAAAAGAGAGAGAGAGAGAGATCAAGCTAGAGAGATCAAGTTATCACAAATGGATGAAGATACAAACAAGCACAAGGGGGGATATATAAATGCAAAAGTAAAACTCAGAGATTGATAAAATAACATGAGGTAAAATATAATGAAAAATTGAGGGTCAAATTAATGTATTTTTTCTTCATGCATACATTGCATTCCACCAACCAAGTCAGATGAGGGAAGGTACATGTATATTAATGCAGCTGCATAATAAACATGTACAGTGTATTTATAAGGAGGGCAAGTAACTTATGGCAACTGGCTTATTACAGGATGGTAAGGGAGGTCAGCCTGCTGTTACAGTGGTGGAAACAGACACAGTGAAGGACATCAAGAGGAGGTGAGGCACACAAAAATTATATCACACAATACTCGGGAGGTGAGGCACATAGAAATTATATCACAAAATACTGGGGAGGTGAGGCACACAAAAATTATATCACACAATACTGGGGAGGTGAGGCACACAGAAAATATATCACAAAATACTGGGGAGGTGAGACACACAAAAATTATATCACAAAATACTGGGGAGATGAGGCACACAAAAATTATATCACACAATACTGGGGAGATGAGGCACACAGAAATTATATCACACAATACTGGGGAGGTGAGGCACACAGAAATTATATCACACAATACTGGGGAGGTGAGGCACACAGAAATTATATCACACAATACTGGGGAGGTGAGGCACACAGAAATTATATCACACAATACTGGGGAGGTGAGGCGCACAGAAATTATATCACACAATACTGGGGAGGTGAGGCACACAGAAATTATATCACACAATACTGGGGAGGTGAGGCGCACAGAAATTATATCACACAATACTGGGGAGGTGAGGCGCACAGAAATTATATCACACAATACTGGGGAGATGAGGCACACAAAAATTATATCACACAATACTGGGGAGATGAGGCACACAGAAATTATATCACACAATACTGGGGAGATGAGGCACACAGAAATTATATCACACAATACTGGGGAGGTGAGGCACACAGAAATTATATCACACAATACTGGGGAGGTGAGGCACACAGAAATTATATCACAGAATACTGAGGAGGTGAGGCACACAAAAATTATATCACAAAATACTGGGGAGATGAGGCACACAGAAATTATATCACAAAATACTGGGGAGGTGAGGCACACAGAAATTATATCACACAATACTGGGAAGGTTAGGCACACAAAAATTATATCACAAAATACTGGGGAGGTGAGGCACACAGAAATTATATCACAAATTACTGGGGAGGTGAGGCACACAGAAATTATATCACACAATACTGAGGAGGTGAGGCACACAGAAATTATATCACACAATACTGGGGAGGTGAGGCACACAAAAATTATATCACAAATTACTGGGGAGGTGAGGCACACGAAAATTATATCACACAATACTGGGGAGGTGAGGCACACAAAAATTATATCACAAAATACTGGGGAGGTGAGGCACACAGAAATTATATCACAAATTACTGGGGAGGTGAGGCACACAAAAATTATATCACAAATTACTGGGGAGGTGAGGCACACAGAAATTATATCACAAATTACTGGGGAGGTGAGGCACACAGAAATTATATCACACAATACTGAGGAGGTGAGGCACACAGAAATTATATCACACAATACTGGGGAGGTGAGGCACACAAAAATTATATCACAAATTACTGGGGAGGTGAGGCACACGAAAATTATATCACACAATACTGGGGAGGTGAGGCACACAAAAATTATTTCACAAAATACTGGGGAGGTGAGGCACACAGAAATTATATCACAAATTACTGGGGAGGTGAGGCACACAAAAATTATATCACAAATTACTGGGGAGGTGAGGCACACAGAAATTGTATCACAAATTACTGGGGAGGTGAGGCACACAGAAATTATATCACACAATACTTGGGAGGTGAGGCGCACAGAAGTTATATCACAAAATACTGGGGAGGTGAGGCACACATAAATTATATCACAATACTGGGGAGGTGAGGCACACAAAAATTATATCACAAAATACAGGGGAGGTGAGGCACACAGAAATTATATCACACAATACTGGGGAGATGAGGCACACAAAAATTATATCACACAATACTGGGGAGATGAGGCACACAAAAATTATCACACTGAGTACAAAAACAATAAACAGAGGAACACCAAGATACATTATCACAAGAAAAACATTTATCTATGACATCTTTTTATGATTATGCCAGTAACTCTTACAATTCATCAAAGATACTTTGGTTTCACCTATATTTGTTGAATACCAATTTCCATTGATTTTGTTGTTAAGTTGTTCTAGGAAATATATGTTTATTGAAGTGCAAATTCTACTAACATATTGTATTTATTTGATAGGTTCATTCACCACAGACTGAATAAATAAATTTAAAAAAACATCAGAGTCATTGACTACATGTATACATGTTTTCTATTTTTAGACTTGAAGGTAGCGAGGACAGACGACCTATGACCCCAAGAAACATCACAACACTCCGAGTAAAATCTGACACTGGTAACCACACGTATATACTGAAGATGAAGTTCCAGGAGACGATACGAGATCTACGGAAATACATTGATCTACACAGGTATAGGAACATCCACTCATTCCACAAGGAGAAGTTATTTTGTAAAGTCAGATTCAAGATTTCTGTAATGAAATTACGTATATACGTTAACTGATATAGATTTTTTTTGTTTAAAAGTAGATATTATATTAAGATTTTTATGTTGGAATCAAATGTTAAATTTCTGAGTATATTTGCTTCTCACTGATTCCCCTTTATGATTTTGATTGACAGGTCTTCAAACTCTCAGCCCTATAACATCGTGTCCGCCTACCCAAGCAAGATTTTTGATGACGAGAAGGTTTCGTTACTAGATGCAGGACTCACTCCAAACGCCGTGTTACATTTACGTGTACGGAAGTGATTGTCATTTAGGAAACCATTAGACTAGCTATTTGATTAATAACGTTTTGTGTATAACAGAGATTTATAGTCTGTGATTTATTTACTGCTGATCTGTGAAAACAAATCCTTTTAAAATCCAGAGACATAACAGCTATGTCAAAATTTTAACAAACTAACTTGTAATACCCTGAAGTGGGGTTTATCAGTCATATGTTCCAGTTTATTTTCTACGATTTCTTGTTGTACATGACATATTGTTCTTTAGACTTAATTTAAATTTTTGAACATTTAATATTTTTTAACCATGTAGTATGATCTGGAGCATTGTATTTTCATTGTTAGATCATCTTTGAATAAAAATGAGGTGTAATTAAATATAATTTACACTGTGCGTGTAGATGTTGTAGTGTGTAGGGAGAACTGCTGACAATGACTGCATATTGCATTTTTATAGTTTGTACTTGTGAAGAGTTATCTTTCTTGCAATACAGAAGTTGCACCAATTTCAATACCAAATCAGTAGTATTATCACCGCTTCATCGATTTGAGGTTATGTTGTTATTCAGTTTGGTTAATCTGCTGTTTCAAAAATTATCCCTTAGATGTTCACGGTCTTTTATCTCTGATCTCATGACCTTGACCTTTGACCTTTATTGTTCATCGTTATATGAGGTGATCTGTGATGCTCACAGTCAATAATGATAATCTTTGAATCATTAAATAAGGTCTTACTATTCTAAACCCCTCCAAAAAAATAAATAAATAAATAAAAACAATACAAAACGATACATTTATTGCAATCATAGGGTAACCTGATGATAAAGGCTATATCAGTTAATATCTGTGTTCTGCTGATTTCTCATATTGACATGTTATAAGCTTTGATGTTTCTTGAAATTGTTGAAATTTAATAAATTAGTACTGTAAACCAACTTTTATCTGCGACTAATTTCATGATTTGGAGGAGATAAACTGGTCTGCGGCGACTAATTTTTGCAATCGAGATGTAGATTGTCTTGGAAATATTATACAAGAAACATTAATGAGAACTGATTCGTGCAAGAAATATTCGCAATGATGAAGCTCGCGTGAACCTTGCTAAAATTACACTCGCATGCGAAAAGGTGGTTTACGCTATATTTTTTCTGATGGATATGAGCAGTGCTGGTATTGATGCTCTGTGACATGTTATGTGTATTAACATGATTGTGTTCTAGCATTGCTATTAATTCTAAAACTAGTGTATGTGATATGTGTGTTATTGTAGTCAGCGCATTTATCAGTTGTTTAAGTGATACACATTGTTTGAGTTGTTTGAGTGAATGTATATGATCTTCATGCATGTTGAGATGTGTTAAGTAATGTTTTACATGTAGTATTTAGTATGACGTATACTTAGATGTTTGAACATGTGTTCAATATTGTATGTAATTTTGATGAATGTGAGATTAACATAATGTACATTTTAACATACATATATATTGTGCGAGTGATCAAGTTTTATACAGTCTGATTTAAAGTAAGTGATAGAGAAGAGGCCGGGGCCGATTATAATCAGAGTGAGGTGTACTCACTTATTCTGTTTGTCAGAACTGTCTTAAAATGTATTATTTTATTGGAAGCCATGATAGATATCTGTCTTAAAACTGTCTTAAGGTGTATTTATTGAAAGCCATGATAGATATCTGTCTTAAACTGTCTTCAGATGTATTTATTTGAAGCCATAGATCTGTGATGAAATCCAAGTGTTGTATGAATTACAGCTAATTTAAACCATTTTTGGTTTATTAATTTGTATGCATGGACATAAAGAATAAAACCTTGAATGAAAAATAAAGTTGAACTTGTTTTACTAATCTGATAACATTATAAAATAAATGATTGATTTTAAAAGAATTATTTTTCCTCCTTTATCATCAACACAATTATATTTGACTCAGGATTTAGTGGATAGAAAAGTTTAATCAAGGGACATAAGGCCTACGCTGCTCCTGATTAAGGTAGTCCTCTTCCAATTTGTTTAGGGGAATGGGAAGGATTTTTTAACTTCATGTACAAAACTGAGAGGGCTACATTATTGCAGCTTAAATTGTTAAGCTCTGCAGCCACCCTATAGTGATCAGTCTGTCTGACATCACTTGTCTGGACCAAACGTTGTCCAGTGACCTGCAAACAAGTTTGTCAGTCCAAGGTCAATGTCATACCCAACATAATATTATGTAAAGCCACATTCTCTTTCCTTTTGAATTCTTTGGCTCATACTTCACATAAAGAGTGTTTATAGATAAAAATTAATTAAACAGTGACCTTGATCCAAGTTTCTAGGTCAAAGGTAAAGGTCATTGAAGATAAACTTGAAATCCAAAAGTCCAAATGAAAATATATTTACATTTACATTAAAAACCCTTTTCTCTGGCCCTTCCATTTTTTGTCTACATCCTCTATTTTTTACCTTGCCCCTCCTCTTTTTGTCTAACCCTTAATTTTTTCTTGCCCCTTCACTTTTTGTCCGACCTCTCCAGTATTTGTCTTGACCCTCCACTTTTTGTCTGGACCTTTTACTTTTTGTCAAAACCCTCAACTTTTTATCTGGCCTCTCCACTTTTTGTCTGAACTTTCCACTTTTCATTTATACCCTCCACTTTTTGTCTGGCCTCTTTAGATTTTGTTTTGACCCTCACATTTCTCTCTGGACCTTCGAATTCCTTTTTGTCTGGTCCATCCACTTTTTGTTTTGACTAAGTACTATTGACTAAGTACTTTTGATCTGGACTTTCTACTTTTGTCTTATCCTTCCACCTTTTTGTCTGCCCCTCTACCTTTTGACCCCTTCTCTTTTTGTTTGACCCTCCATTGTTTACCTGGCCTCTCAACTTTTTATATGGCCTCTCAACCATTTGTCTGAACCCTCAACTTTTCATCTGATCACTCAACTTTTTGTCCAGCCCTTTTACTTTTGTCCTACTCCTTTTGTTTAGCCCCTGTACATTTTGTCATGCCCTTTCACGTTTTGTCTGGCTCTCCACTATTTGTCTGGACCCTCCACTTTTCGTCAGAACCCCACCACTTTTTGTTTAGCGCCTTCATATTTTTTACATATTATTAGTCCCTTAAATTTTTATTTTAGCCTTTTAATTCTTTTTTCAGTTCCTCCAATTTGTCTGACCCCTCTTTATTGTTTAGCCCCTTCATATTTTGTCTAGGCACTTCAACTTTTGTCTTGCCCTTTCACTTTTTATCAAGTCCCTCTTCCTTTTGCCCTGTCCCTCCTCCGTTTGCCTGACCACTCAATTTGTTGTCTAGTATAATTACTTTTAGTCTCGCCCTCCACCTTTTGCCTGACCCCTTAACTTTTTGTCTGGACCCTCCATTTTTCACCACACTCCACTTTTTGTTTAGCCCCTTTAATATTTTTCTAACCCACTCCCTTTTTTGTCTGATTCCTCTACTTTTTGTCTATGACTCCACCTCTTGTCTAACCCAATTACCTTTTGTTTTGCCCCTACATCTTTTGTCTTAACCCTGTAATTTGTTTACCCCTTTACTGTAGGTCCCTTCACTTTTTGTCTTGCCCCTTTACTTTTTGTTTTGCCCCTAGATCTTTTGTCTTGTCCCTCTAATACTTTTACCCCTCTTCTTTTCATCTTGTCCTTTCACTTTTTGTCTTACCCCTCTCCCTTTTGTCTGGCCTCTCCACTCTTTGTCTAGACACTTTACTTTAAAAAAACAATGCTATAAGCGCCTATATAAGTTGCTATCAAATTCATTAATATAAACAAAGTCAAATCTAGATTATTTTTTCAGAAAATAGTTTTATTTGTCAAACAAGCAGAAGACAACATATGAGAAATAAACAATATAACAACTGGGACTATATAAATAAAGAGGACTATATAAATATAGAGGACTATATAAATATAGACATCATTTAAAGATTTAAAGCTAACCATGAATAAGGGCATTTATAATTGTAGGAATGATTTCATGATGCATCTACAGAACACACAAACAATGGTAAAAAAGAATCCAGAACTACGCCGCGAATAATAACACAGAACACATAATTAGATGCAATGGGTAAATTGTAGCATTGCAGACATAGGATATTGCATAGAAACTGCATACACTCCCATCCACTCAAAAAAAATAATTAAAAATTGAAAAAAATGTTAAACACCACAGTAAAAAAATAAAATACTTATACATCAAATTACTTTTTAAAAAGTTAGCCTTTCTAGAAGTCTTTCAAACTTCATGATTTTAAAATTTTTCTCCCAAAAATCTATATGCCACTGTGGAGAGTAAATTTAACTTACAGCAATTGGGACAACACATATTGCTTTAATTTACACAGTACAGAAATTATAACCAACCTCATACAATCCTTAAACATTAAGTGAAGTTCAGAAGCACTTTAAACAAAAGCATTACCCTAAACCTCTGGCCATAAGTGCTAATGGTTTATAAACCTGATCTTGATTTAAGTTCTCACATTATAAACCAGGAGTGGGGTATACAGATGGAACTTAGCCACTCCTTTACAATAAACTGTCTAAATATCAAACAGCGCTATACTAACAAAAATAGCACTTCAAACATTTTAAAAGCATGGTCCAATACTGTTTTCATTCTAGTACTGGCATTATCCCCTGTACTTTAGCGAATGCATAGGTATACATGTACTGACTATAGACAGCTGTGTGTAACCATCAAATCAGACACAGTTTACATATAGCCGCCTATTTAAACAATCTCCAATGTCAACAACGTGGAGGGGGACAAAGTGAGAGCACAAACCATTCCAAACAAAGTCAACAAAAGATGTCAACATTTCAAAACAAAAGTCCAAATCATTCACAAAATCCCTTCTAAATGAAGCCATTTGGATTGAGAGATGTATGCATGCCTATGAAGACACCCCCACCCCCTTAAACCACTTTTAATAAATAAAACAAATTGATATAGCTTTAAATGCTAAAATAATAATAAAAAAATTTAAAAACATTGAATAATGTAATTATGTATTTTAAAAATCACAAAGGATTCATATATATAGCCATTGCGTTTCCTGAATCAATTCAATATCAAAACATTACCCAGTGATACTTAAATTTGTTTAATTATAAAAAAAGGATTGGTTTAATTTTACATGTTTTTTTTTAAGAAAGTTGAGGGTTCTAAAAACTTTATGAATAATCAACTGATTCACAGATTTTAAGAAAGCACACAGATATCTAACATGAAAAAAAATCCCATTCACACAATTAAAACAAACAGATGAAAATATCACAGATTGGCTTTGATGGCCACAATTTACAAATTGGTGAACTGCCATTTCAATGCCTACATAGTAACATTCCATGACCTTTGCACTTCAAGGTCAAATGAAAATGACCTTGCACTTTAAGGTCAAGGCTAGTTGCCCCATGCACTATATCACATCTATCACTAAGTAATAATTTACAGATATATATCACAGTAAGGCTTTGCTATAATTACTGATAATTAATGTTATCTGGCACCTGAAAGTATGTTAACAGCATACCTCTTACAGAGACCTTTGTCTTTTTAAGGTGAACTAAGATACATTTTGTAAATGACTGATCAATAAAATAAATACAAAACACAAAAAATATCTAGAATTACAACTTTAAGGTGGAATAACACACCTGGAAAAAGTCACTCAAATTAACAGGACATTATTTGATAATGAAAGATATAATGATAAATAAACTGTATGTATGTCAAAGAAGCAAACAATTTGCAGTTTGGGATAAAAAAAAAAAAAAGAGGCTTTTGTTGTTACTATCTAAAACAATTATTCCAGTAAGTAACAACAAAAGCCCCTGTGGGATTTGAACTCGTGATGTACGGATTACAAGACAGACACTTTATCCACTCGACCATGGAGTAAGTTACATGGTTCAGTCGATAAAATCCTTTTAATAAAACGAAATGTCATTTCGATCAGCAGTCAGCCATTTTGTGATGATGTGTTATTCCACCTTAAGACCAGAACTATAATTATATGGCTAATGAATTCCCTGGAGATTCACATGAATATTACATATAATCATAAACACAGTCGATTAACAAACTGGGGGTACTACAGACATTTGAAGCATCCATTAAAATAGATCAACGGACATGGTTCAAAATTTTTCAGAGACTTGGCACAAAAAGTCTACAAATGTATAAAATCTTTACAAGTTCCAAACAAGGATGAATTTTTATTTTTAAAAAAGGTGAACAAAAGGTAATTGAAAAATCAATCTTCAAGGCGATAGTTGCCTCCCCTTGTAAACCTTAGATTTCTTGACCTTAATAACCTTCAACCTTGACATTTTCTGTCTAACCAATAATTAAGACCATTGTGAAAGGTGTTCACTTGAGTTTGGAGATGCTGAAATAATTTTTTCAAAGCTTAAAAATAAATCTGTTAGTGTAGTAATTTTCAGTCCATTAAAATATCTGAATGTAGAAATAAAATAACACGCAGACAAAATGTTAAACAGCTGAACAGAAATAGATAACACACAATTAACATAGATAGATATAGATAATGTTACACAGCACCTTTAGAAATGGATCATATACCAGGTATATACACATAAACATATACATATACTGTATATGCATGAATTAGTGAACAGAATACGTCATGATTAACCATTCCATAATCTAGACTTTTAAATACATATAACTCACATTAACAGAAAAATATACGTACATTCATCAATACATTTACCATGGCAGATGTATGTATTTGGAACTGTATATATTTGGAATTTAGAAATTATTTACATCAATAAGATAGCTAAAATGTTAAACATGCAATGCTCTTTTATAATTCAACTTTTTTTTTATCTATTTCAGTTCATTATAAATAATTCCTAATACACAGTAAAACACGGTTATAGCGAACACACTTACAATGAATTGACACTTACAGCGAAGTGCTTTCCATTCCCCATGACTTAATTACATGTTGTAAACTTGACGGATATAACAAATTACGCTTATAACGAAGGAAAATCTCCGTTCCCTGCAGGCACTTCATTAAAAGCGTGTTTTACTGTATATGCAAAACAAAAATCTAATAGTAAGAGCAATGTAATAATTAACATAATATATTCCCATGAAATATTAGTCATCCGTTCTTGGGGGTTATTAAAATTTCTGCAAGCAAGGTCACAAACCAATTTGAATCTAAATATTTATTTAAATGTGGCCTCGTATTTGGTGTGTTCTGGATCAAACAAGACAAATTCATAAGCCGTCAAACAAACATCAGGGGATAGATCAGGGGATAGATTACAGGTTTTTTACAGGTTTTGAAATGATGTTGACACAACTGAATTTTAAGGTTTTGACATCTACAGATCCAAAAACACACAAATATATATATATATATATACAGTAGATTCCTTATTAAACGTGAGGAATTAACATCCAAGAGGCAACCCTCGAAGATTTTAGAGTCTCGCTTTATTTTTTCAGACAGTTTTGAACTGTTTAATTTAAATAATTAAAAAATAAATAAAATAAAATTTAATATACCGGTAGGTGTTTGCGGTTTTATATTCTCGCAATTTGATACAAAAGACAGCAGAATCATGAATAATACTCAGGTAAAATAAGGAATTTACAGTAACTCCTAAAATACTTAATAAATAACAGAGAAAAATGGTGACAAAGAGAGCAGCACTTCATAAATTAGATAAATAAATAAATAAATAATATATTATGTACATTTCCTGCAACACTGCAACAAAACATGGAGTACAAAAAACAAAACGACCATGCTGTTTTGGTATTAAAATTAATAATTGAGGTGTATAATGCCTAAAAAGGGGGATAACTTGTACACCATGAAAATAGTAATCTTCATCAAAACTTCAAAAGTGTCTTAATGACCCAATAAATTGTGTGTTTTTAGTTCTTTTGGAGGAAAATACATGAGGCAGTAACGTGATAAATGCTGTCACAATATGAATTTTCAAAAAAAAATTTTTTTTTTTTTTTTACTCTTTTAAAATTTTAAAATGCACAATTTTAATATTTTAAAATGAGTTTTTGTTTAATTTTACATAATTACACAAGGAACAAACCATAGAAATCTGGGATTGATTTTTCAAACATAAAAGGAGCAAGTTCTATATTAATGAACTCAACATAAAATTTTACACTGGGTACTAGAAAGATATGGTAGTTTTGGTTTTTCCTCATCATCTGTGGTCTGTGCTGAGATTTGGGTTTTTGGCCAGACTCCATTGGCTCATCCAGATCTCGAATGAAACATTTTTCTCCAACAAAAAAATCCAATCTGAAAAAGAGAAATTTCAAGTTTGGTATCTTGGGGTTAAATTCCATCAAAGATTAGACACAGTGTGTGGTTTTCTACATAATCAAAGATTTATTTCCTTAATTTCACTGACATATTGTCTATAGAATAAACACCAAAAACAAACTCTAAAGTGTAAAGAGAAACAATTTATGGCCAATCTCAGCAGAAATCGATAATGCAGTATTGATTTTTAACACCCGTCCTTTTTTTATCAGTTTTATTTGAAAGTTTAAGTAATTGAGCTATATATAAATTCAAAACGCCCCAAGTTAGAAATTTATGGTTATAAGAAAAAAAAAATCAGTAAATTTCAATTAAGATCTTAAAAGGGATTGAAAGTTCATGTCATAAAAAAGAGAATCGGGCGAAACAGAAAATTAAAATCAATCAGAAGTTCAAGTCCTCAAATAAATAAAAGGTGTGTGATGAAGTATTTATGTAAAATTCTGGCCTTCAACCTTAAAGAATTGCATGAACTGAGTGTATTTACTTAACCTTACATGTATGTTTGTGATACATGTACTTACATATCATCAGCTTTATCATTTTAAGTGTTTGCATGAATTATCAGAATAAGATCTTAGCATGAGTATATTTAAAGGTACAAGACAAATCTAAACAATATAGACATTTTTTTTGCGCCAAGGTTTATAATTTATTGATATTATTCATGCATGGTCATGCAACAGCACACAATATACATATCACTTTTACCAAGAGGTAATTTTTTAATGCTGCAAATTATAACGGCTCTTTGGCAAATATCAAACAGACAATAATTAAGAAATGAGTTGAAATTTTCAATAAATTGATCAATTCAGTTTTCACAGCAAAGTTCCTCCTAATCTATACCATACATGTACATGTATTTAACTGGTACCCTGAAAACTGAATATAATTAAAATAAAACAAAATATGTGTGTTTTATAATTTTAATTTTATGTTTTCCCAATTTTAAATAACTTGTCAATGTGGCAGTTAAGAAGATAAATTTCTGAAAAACAGACTATAGCATCAGAATTCTCTCCAACGTTACTTCATGTCTAAAACATAAAACTGTATTTTTCATCACGGTGACAAATATTTTATAAGTTAATTTTGTTTTGTTTTTATAACACCAAATGACTTAAAAATATTAATTTTGTTCATCTGAAACTAAATTCACTAATGTTCAAATAATATATATAAATCAAAGTCTCTGACAATGCATATGTAACCTAAGAGTTTGGTGCAGTCAAACTGCTAAGTAAAGGCTTTTCCTAAATCTGTGTAAATGATAGTCAAGTTATCAAGCACTACAAATTAAACGGTCTATGTATCCAAAAATTGGGCTAGGAATGAATGCTTCAGGTCAGCCCTATCAGTGTTTGAACAAGTTGTTAAAGCCCCCGTAGATAATAGCTGCTTTGTCGAGGGTCTACGGTGGCAGTGCTAGGGTATAGCCGGGGTAGAGCTACTGTCTGGCTACATGTCACTCACTCTAAACGCTTATTATCAATGTGCATATAATCTTCGACTGATCTCCCCGGCTACTGAAGGCCAATTTCTATCAGGTTTTTTTTTTCTGTTGCGTAAGAAATTTCGTTAGTTCTATACAGTTTACACCAACTATAATAAAGGTTAAAATATCATTAAACATTAATTAATATTTAAAATGTTCCATATAAGTGATAATTATCAATTAATTTAAAGCAAGATCTTCATTTATATTTATTTTGAATGCAAAAAATACCTTCCGTAGAAACATTTTAATTATAATCATTTGAAGCCAACATAATATTATAATTGCAGTCTTTTTTTACATTTAAATTTGGGTAAAATAAAAATCAATTCATATCTTAAACAGTTTTTCACTTTTTTATTCATAACAATTTCTCCCCTTTGATATCTATAATATTAATCAACAAAGGAATATGGTAATAAATACTTCTTAAAAAAACCCAATATGGTACTGAAGAACAAGTCCTGGTATAATGAATTGCAGTTTAACTGTCAACTATTATAATACAGTACATGTATTATGAAATAGTCTGACTATTAAGAGATTTACTGAAACATCCTTAATTTTATTCGACATTTAAAAAAATTAATTCTTTTTTACCAAGAAATATATATATGCACCCTGTAAAACTCCCGGGTTTATGTAAACCTATTCACTGTAAATCTTGTATTAACTCATAGCTGTTGGCAGAGCTAGGTGATTTCAGAATCTCAAGGTCCGTCTCATGCACTCAAACGCCCCTAATATATATTTTTTCTTTGCCGTAAGTGTTTGCTTACTATCATGTACAAGCAATTTTCCTGTTTTCTTTAGATTACTCTGTCAGAATATAAAAGTTTTACAATACAGAATAATGAGATTGAATGTGCGGCATTAAACACAAAATATGCAGGCCGTGGTTTTACCCGTCATCACAAGAGATAAGGACAAATTCAGAGCCTTGAATCAATCCCATACATTCAAACATATTTTTTTTTCTTTATTCGAAATAAAGAGTTCAAACGATCCTGACCAAATAAAGAGTTCAAACGACCCTGACCACTTGTTGGAATGAAATCCGGATCTATAGAACTCAGAGAGTTGCCTGCAATGTGTGTTTTGGAGACATGCTTATACAGCAGACTATACAATTTATACACTAGGGTGTGAAGAGAGGACTATCGGTGTTCTCCGTGTTTTCTATGTGCACACAGTCTTGTACACACCAATAGCTTCACCAAGATATTTAACTGTCCAAAAATCAGGTGCATATATGGTTACTTCACATTATCTACTAAATAATTCAGCGATCGCCTTTTGTCTCCAACACAGGCGGTGTATTTGGTCCCTACTTTTTCCACCCATTTTCTACTTTAGAATTCATTGATTTCCTAGTTTTAATTGCAGTACTTGTTCCAGAAATTTGGTGCTTTACAGTGTTGCCCTTATAATGTCAATGTAGTTTTATCTTGTGTTGCAAATGTTTTGAAAAATATGTAAATCTGTAATTACAAAATTTAAATCTGAAGTTATAAAATTTAATGTTCCATTTGCCATTTGTTTTGATGCTCACTTTAACTTTTAAAATTTTTTTTATAGTGCTTGAATAGATGTATACAAAATGTACAAGTACCGGTATTCTATATTTTGCTGTTCAATATTGATTTAAAATCATTATGATAAAAAGGAGTATGAAGAGGAAGATTTGATATACAGTCGAACTAGATGGGACTGTTTTTAACTTCAAGATATCCGAGTATTCGAGATATAGAGAGTAAAATACCTTAAAAATAAGTAGTTGGGACTTACAAATCACTTCGACATATCCATTGTATTCAAAATATCAGTGTTCGAAATATCAAAGTTCAACTGTATATGGTATGTGTATTAACAATAACATAATTCCTACTTGTTTCATCAAAACAAAAACCAGAGTCAATGCATCCTTATCAAACACAGTTTAATCAGCTCTTCCTCGTCTGAGTAAAACAACTCAATATGAATTGAAATTTATGTATTCTTATTAATTTTTTTTTTTTTGGGGGGGGGGGGGGGGTCAACTACTTATTTTGTACTTTATGGAAGCTACTTCTCCTGTTAACAAGCATAGAGAAAACAGCATCTTAATAACTGTTTCAGTAAGTTTAATTTTTATGAAGTGTCAGAAAAAAAAATTAAAGATGGCTATATATTACTAGCACAACTTTCTTCTATATACCAGTACCTGACTGTAAAATGCGCGCAAAATTGGAATAAATCATAAATAGAGGCAGGCCACCTAATAGAACATTATAGTACATTGTAACGGCTAAAAGACAAGTGTATGAAAACAAAACACCTTACAACTTAATGGATTATTGTTATGCATACCAATACTTAAGAATCCACAGACTGGCCGGAGAACAATAGATCGAATTAATATACCGTACATGTATATAGGTAAAGAGGAAAGTACTTGGTCCCTTATAATGCGTCCTGTGGGGATTAATGATGGCTAGAGGATTACCCTGATCTGTGGGGACTTAAATAACCTGTACAGCCAAGCCATTCATTTCACAAACAGCATAATACATCCATGCTCCAAGACTTATTAAGTCATCTATAAACCCTACATTTCTTTTTGTTGGGTATGACCTTGAGTGCATTATAAAGATAAGTTGTCCTAGAATTTGAACATGTATATATGTTGGTCAAGTTCTGTCAGACAGCCTATTTTGTGGGGCGAGTTCCCAGTAAGTTGGGGGGGGGGGGGGGGGCTACAAGCTACAAGGATTTTATTGGACCATCAACATATCACAATATCTCAGAATGAACAGTGACTATAATGTTCTGAACTATCTAATTTTTCAATTTGAGGCACAATATGTTGTTCTGTTTTCAATAGTTATTTAACACTTTAGTAAATATTGAGTAGCATATGCCATAGATACCTGGGGTAACAAAATAATAATGCTGTGTGACATTTATTTATTGCATAATATATAGTATATCTGATGATAGAATCTTTATTATCCCATCAAACCTAAATATGATATATACCCTATTAATTACAATGTACATGTAAACTTAAATGTAATAAATAATAAAAATAATGTAATAAATAAATGTAATAAGTTTCAATAAATGTGTATAACTGAAGTTGTAAACTTGGCTCTTTCACATCATTAATTTATTTTACAAAATTGGGTGACTTACACAATAATATTACTGAAGTCTTAGCCCAAAGAGCTCTGATTGCATGAAAGCACCAAAGTCTGCCAGAGCCTTGCCTCTCTGATTGGGAGCACAAAACTTTACTAGAGCTTAGTTTACTACAGCCTTGCCTCTCTGATTGGGAGCAACACGTTTTACTAGATGCTTAGCTTTCTGATTGGTAGCACCAAGGTTTACTAGAGCCTTGCCTATCTGATTGGGAGCAACAAGGTTTACTATAACCTAGCCTCTCTAGTTGGGAGCACCAAGGTTTACTAGAGTCTTGCCTCTCTGATTGGGAGCACTTAGGTTTACTAGAGCATTGCCTATCTGATTGGGAGCACTAAGGTTTACTAGAGCCTTGTCTCTCTGTTTGAAGCACTAAGGTTTACTATAGCCTAGCCTCTCTGTTTGAAGCACCTAAGTTTACTAGAGCCTTGTCTCTCTGGTTGGGAGCACTTAAGTTTACTAGAGTCATGCCACTCTGGTTGGGAGCACTTAAGTTTACTAGAGTCATGCCACTCTGGTTGGGAGCAACAAGGTTTACTATAGCCTTGCCACTCTGATTGGGAGCAACAAGGTTTACTATAGCCTAGCCTCTCTAGTTGGGAGCAACAAGGTTTACTATAGCCTAGCCTCTCTAGTTGGGAGCAACAAGGTTTACTAGAGCCTTGCCTCTCTGATTGGGAGCACTAAGGTTTACTAGAGACTTGCCACTCTGGTTGGGAGCACTTAAGTTTACTAGAGCCTTGTCTCTCTGGTTGGGAGCACTTAAGTTTACTAGAGCCTTGCCACTCTGGTTGGGAGCACTTAAGTTTACTAGAGCCTTGCCACTCTGGTTGGGAGCACTTAAGTTTACTAGAGCCTTGTTTCTCTGGTTGGGATCACCAAGGTTTACTAGAGCCTTGCCTCTCTGGCAACTGGTCAGTAGATTTGCTGTGACGGTGATTGGTAAGCTGTAGAATGTGACTTTATCTTTGGCACAATCACCCATTACAGACTACAACCGTTAAGAACTTTAAACTTCAGCATTAACCTAAGTTAGAGTCACTTGCCAACATGCATCGCCCTAAATACTGACATATGGACTAAATCAAAGTTAATGATTTAACATATGTAATCATTCCATGATTACTTAACTGTAACTGTGTAAAAGTTCAATATTTTTTACAATGACAAAGAAAAAAATGTATCCTAGCAATAGAAAAATAACCTATATATGCTAAGGATAAAAAATAAAATGGGGTACTCTGCTAAGTACATATACTTATATAATAGTGTTGTGTTGTGCATGTACTATACCTGAATAGTAGTCAGGGTTTGATACATACTGCACGAGCCGGAGGCGAGTGCACTATGTATCAAACCCTGACTACTATTTAGGCATAGTACATGCACAACACAACACTATTGTTATTATTATGCCGACTGTTGAACATACTGACTTGCTTTGCTATAAGTAGCTGTGACATTTGAGTGTTGACTAGTCTCTAAAAATAATCACCGGAAAAGCAAGCGTTTGTTTTTTTTTCCAAATTAATCAATTGATTTGATTGTTTATTTAATCAACAAGTTGTTGTACAATAAAAAGTCAACAAAGGTTTATGTTCTTTTCAAGAAATGAGAGACGTTTGGCCTTACAGAGAAAACTCAAAATGTTTAGCAAACGAAATCTCATTGAATTCTTTTCTTGTACATTCTTTATCAACGTCATTTAAAAAAGCATTTTTGTGATTCTCATGTAGAATTCCTTTGAAAAATGTTCAATCAATTTGTTCAATAGTTTATCAGAAACTTTAACTTTAAAATCGTCGTCAATAATGAAGTGTTCACTTCATGCTGGAATGATTTTAGCATCGTGAGTTTGAAACCCGCTGTCGGCGCTTGTAAGATTTTCATTGAAAACATTTGCCGTGCTCTATTTCGGCATAGTATGCTTACGCTATATAAATCCTATGTATACTATGCGAAAATAGATGAGTATTGAATATATAGCTCTATTTCGGCATAGTATGCTTACGCTATATAAATCCTATGTATACTATGCGAAAATAGATCAGTATTGAATATATAGCAACAAACTGACAGGAGGCATAATAATAGCTGATAATAATATAATTATACAGATGCATGCACAGTATAGACTAAACAGGTCCTTGTTAATTGAATGTTCTTTGCTCATATGGTACAATGTTAAAGTTAGAGGCTGCACTGAGGGTGTGCATAGATATCCTTCAATTCAGTAACTTTCTTGGAAATAAAGATTAAGCAGTATATAGATATTGTTTAACATACTAAACTTATGTTTTATACTAGCTTAATTCTCTTGCTTACACACAATGACATTAGTTAAGAACTTGAGAGTATAATGTCCATGCAGATTGATCAACACGTCAAGTAACTTTTTGTTCAGTAATTGCTTCTCATAGTAACTTAAAGAAATTTACTCCAATAGCAGAGAAAATACTGTAAACGTATTACATTTCAATTGGCTGTGTATATTAATATTCTTTTTGGCATTTTTCGCAAAAAGCTGCTTTCGCCAAATCAAGTTCATCACTAAATGCCATTCCTATGTACCGTATATCAGAATAGGCACATTCACAAATATGCTATTTCAAATCCATGATAATTTGTTGAAAATAATTTTCCGCTAAATATCCTACTTGCTAAATATGTATAATACGTTTACAGTAGTTCAATAAAACTTGTTTTAAGCTTAACCAGATATAGTTTAGAGTACAGGTGACACTCGATGGCTCGAACTTCGATCTCTCGAAGTTCTTGATCTCTCGAAGTGAACTCAAGGTACCAATTTTTTTCTCTATATAACTAAGCAAATTTACTTCTGATCTCTCAAACTCCGATCTCTCGAAGTTCTTGATCTCTCAAAGTAAAACCTGGGTCCCGTTATACATATTTAATTGTTTTTCACGCTTGATAACTCGAAGTGGTTGCTATGTACACACGCAGCCGATCAAGCATATAATTATAGTTCCGCGTGGACCTTATCTGGATGGTTGAGTGAACTCCTGGGGGCTAGCCTGGTAGTGTTAATTGGTTGATTACGTGACACTACTCCTTTCTTCCTTCAAAGGGTAGATAGGTAGTTTGTAAGTGATTATAATTTCAACAACTTGTGAATGTTACGGTAAATGCTCTTTATTTAAAATGATGAAAACATATTATGCTTAAAAATGTTTTAACGTGAAAAATACACTTAATAACCACACAAGTAAGTTCTGTATTGTTTAAATTGAAGTAATGCAGCAGAAAATACGACTGAAATCATGTCAGACTATCCTTCCATGTTATAAATATAAATTTCCAGCTACTATAATTTTAGAACCAAAATACACGAACAAAAATTTCCGGATTATTTTAAACTTTCGATCTCTCGAAGTTAAATCATTGTCCCCTAAAGTTCGAGTTATCGAGATTCACCTGTACTTTCAATGTCAAGCAACAGTTAAAAATGTGCAAAATTCCTGCCAATCCATAAAACTTGTTCTTCAATGCTTCTCTGAAACTTTGCAATTCTATAACTCGATCCCTGACTTTATAAACATTTTGGCAAATTAAACGTAAAGTTAAAGCAGAATATCCTTGGGAGAGCTGTTCTTTTCTGACTAGACTTAAATCAAGCTTTAGCACAAAATGAAGTGCCAATAGTAGAGTCAGATTAAAACAGCAGATTTTTCAGAAAACTTGTTCTATTCTAGACTTTAATTAGCACAGTATAGCTCAAAATGAAGCAGTATAGTCAAGTTAGAAAAATAAGTTTCAAACTGTTCTATTTGCATAAGACTTAAGTTTCAGCTCAAAATAAAGCAGTATAAATGGTCAAGTAAAAAGATATAGCTTTATAATAATTACTGTCAGTTTAATTCCAGACATCTAGCTAGCTCAATATTATAAAGCAGCATAGTCATGTTAAAGTACACTTAGTAAGTTTTTGAGAAAACAAACTAAATTTAGTGCAAAATTGGATCAGTCACAAAATAAAGCAGTAGAATCTAGACCAGACACGATGATTCATGAGTCATAACTGCTAAATAAGCCATTGATCTTCAAAAGGTAACATGGCTACACTATTTCAAACACCATTTATTACCCTAGAAAAAAAAGATTGCATAACAGGAATGGATAAATAAAGCCACTACTTTAGTTCAGGCTTTAACTTTTCCATCTCTAAGTGGATTTTAAACATCAGAGAGCACAATGGCCATCTGGAAAGTTTGATTTTGTTCTGTATGCATCGATCTATATTGTGTACCTTCACGGCAAAAAATCTCTACATTGAAGATAAATGGTTCTTTTATGAACCTGCACCAACTATTGCTGACTAATATACTTAAAGCTTACAGAGATACTTCACAAATTCAGATCCCCATGTACGCAACTTGATTCTTTGAACATTGTTGAATGCACATGAAAACTAAAATCTTAAAAGCCTGACAAAGATCTTTAGTAAGTCAGTCTCAATGGGCTATACAATAAAACTTGCAGAAAAGTTGTATATTTAAACCACTTTCCTTTGATTATTGCAGATATTTCTATAAATTAGAATAATAGACAATAAGCCTGCATTATTCTTAAAGCTAAGGTAAACAGATCTGCTATAAACATACACTCATACAAATCAGTCATTGTTTTAGTGTCAGCTGAACTTCTAATCACAAAGGGAGGTAGTTTGATAATAATTAAAATTAAACTTACGTTCTATGGTCATGTGACTTCCGGAGGAGGCTTGACGGGCGGCCATAGTCTCTCTCCATCGACGTCTTCTTTGGCACCAAATGGAAGGAAGCCGCCCGTCTTCTTCTCTCCCTTACTCTTGTCAATGTTATGAAGAACTTCTCGCAAATTCTTCTGCGACTCTCGAATAACTACATGGGCATCTAGCGATCCATTGGCCGTCTTGTAGGAGACCTCACTAAAAGGAAAAGCAAGGTAGAAACTACCGACCCTTGACGGAGGACCTTTGACCTTTGACTTTCCCTGCTGGCTGTTGAGTTGAGCTCGATTACGAATGTTCATGCGAGATCCATTGATGCTTCGTCGAGTTTGGTGAGCACCCTCCTGGTCACCCAACCTACTGCCCTGAGATTTCCGTAACGAGACCTTTGTAAAGGGTGCCTGAGATTCGTTGGCTGGCGTGAAGCGCCTGGGCTGGCTTCGTTGTGTATTGCTTTGGTGGGACAAGGAACGAACTTCTCGTTGTGATGATGGAGCTTCGTAGTTCATCTGCTGGGCTCGACTTGCTGCCCTCTGGGGGTACAAATTTGGCTTTGGGGTCACTGTTCCAGAGGAGGAAATTTTCCTCAAAGCACTAGAGTTTCCACTAGGTCTGAGAGATTTGATTTTTGATGATAGTTGACTAGATGATGAGGATTTAGTTAAGGAGCTCTTTGGTTGGTCACTGCTATTCTTGAGGTTTGATGTGTTGTCACTGGTCTGACCATATGTGTAACTGGGCCTACGTTGTCCAGTGACAAGATTACTGGACCGTCTTCGAGACTCCTCGGGAAGCGACACAAGATCCGAGTTCTCGCTCCCTGATCCCGAGTAAAGACTGGATATTGCACTGTCGGAGGTAGCACAACTCTTTAAGGATCCCTTCTCAGCCTTATGAGATTTGGAATTTGAGGACAGAGTACTGGACCTGCGTACAAACACGGTCTGAACCGGACCGATGGTCGTGTGGATCACAGATTGACTAGTGGGCTGATTGTTATTCATGTCCGTCAGACTAGGAGCTTTTACGATGGACCTAGAGCTAGGCGGACCTATACTGAATGTCACAGATGTTCGGCTTTTTTCTCGTGTCAACTGACCAGCGCTGGCACTCTTGTGGATAATCGGCTTGTGCTCCGCTGTGACTTCATCCAACTTCTCACTCCCGGCACTGGACACACCAGAACTCGCACTATCTGGCCGCTTGTCATCGTCTGCAGGATTGACCAATGGCAACCCATAGCACATCTTTTCTGCCTCTTTCTTCTTCTCCACTTCGTTGTCTTGTTCGATGTAGGACGTACTCTCTTTGACTGTGGACTGTTGCTTGCTGAGAGCACTGAGACTTTTCTGGAAATTGGATGAACTTCTGTTGATAGCGGAACTTCTTCCAGTTCGGCTGACAGAGGAGTACCGATCCGTCTCCAGGGCCTTGGATCGATTGGTCAACTGCCTGTACACATCACCCCCTCTTTCCTTGTCTTGGTCTTTGAAATGCATGAGATCCATCAGATCATGAAGCAGAGGCTTTTTGACTAATATATCTGTCTGACAATCTGAGCTCAGTGAAGGACTGAAATTGACCTCCAGCAGCCATGGCTTCAGATTCTCATCAATCAGGACGTCGAATCCATACAGCTCAAAACAGTTCTCCATCTTAGGGACTTGAGGAGCCTGGACTAGGACGGTCAGAATAATGAGATTCATGACCCGGATCCACAGCACGCTGTCGTCAATGTTATTTTGATGGAAGTAATACCGTAACTGGGTCAGTGTCCACTTGCAGCCCGGTCCGATTCGTTCCTTATCAGTTGTATAAGCCGGACTATGTTTATTTATAGATGTGTTAGTGAGATGGGAGAAGACATTCTTTAAAGAAGAAAGATCAAATTTTTCAGTTCCAAATCTAGCGATTCCTTCTTCGTATATATAAACTGTCAGGGGATGAAATGATGGTACAGCTACATAGATTCGAACATCAAATTTATACCCTCCAATCAAAAGAGGATTAGAAATGTACCTCTGGAGAACAGCATTGCAGTCATATTGAAGATCTGACATATCACTGAAGATGAAGATGCCCCTTCCTCTTGACATGTCAGCCGGCTTACAAATCCAGTACATCATTTTGTTTTCGCCTTGTTTCTGTTTCAGCTTGCTGTACTCAGCGACAAATCGGGTGTAATCATTTGGAAGATTAAACGTCATTGGACAGAAGTTGTACACCCCAGCCCCGTGGACACCTTTCATTCGCTTCAAGTTCCGCGCCAGGCAATCCTTCTTTGTAATACCCGTAGATTTTGGATAGTGATTTAACCTCTGCCATTTTTGGATGCTGTCGTAATCGCAGTTACGGAACCTGGATGTTCTCCACCAAATATTCCAGTCGTAATCTTCCTGCAAATCCTCATCAAACTCAATCCACCCGCGTTCTAAGAAAACCTGACGAAGAACCTCCGGACCCTGGCCATGGTCATTTATTCTAAACACTATTGCCTTAGGCCTCTCTGACATTCTTTTTATCCAAATATTTCCACCACTACTGAAGAACAGCACATATCCCAGAACTTTTTAATCTGAAAGTGAATAAAATATTTTTTTTTTTTATAATTTAAAGACAATTAAAATAATTAACATAATTTCTGAACATAAAAAACTGACTATCTTTTCCTAAAGCTTCTCTTCATAGAATAATTTTAGAAGTGTCACATTCTCAATATACCTGTGTATATGCGATAACAATTACACAATCTAAGCAAATTTTATATATCATATATATGTTGATCTGTACTAATCCAGGTTGTCAGACCTATATTTGGCCATTACCTCAAAGTTTTTAATGGAAAGTCCTCTTATATTATAAGTTAAGCCAAAATGTGATTCCAGGAAATTTTCACTAAGATACATTCATGAGTCAGAATGATCATGCATATATATATATATATATTTTAAAGGAACACTCCAAAGAAATTTAAACCGCACTGCGACAGACAGGTATAATTCTCACTTCCTATAGATAACATCACATTGCTGTCAAATAAAATTTATTGGCCCGCCATTAAAAAATACATCCTTGAAATTTGATGGGCTAGCAGTCGTGAAATATGGGTGCTTTAAGTATGTAGAATTAGGACGTTATAATTGAAAGATTCACACTCTAGTGACGCGATGGCGCTATACAATTCCGTTATTTAAATACAGGTCTCAAGAGATTAACACAATGTAGAGTATCAATCACCCACTGCTCCGATTTTTAAATGACCTACACAAAACGATACATATCATGCGATAGCCACACTAATTTCACACCCGCTCTACACCTGTCCCGATCGCAGCTTTAAGATTATTGCAAATTTGTTTCTTTGTCTCGTGAATAAATCTAGAATAAAAAAGTCAATGTTCAACCTACCTATATATTGCGATGGTCCCATTTAACACCAAAGAAACTTTAAAATCAACTATTGCACCCATCTCGCGAACAAATTTTCCCATTTTGTTGACATCACGTGACATAGCGACAACCAATCAAAAGTTGCGTTATAACGCGGTTTTGTAAATAGTCGGTATAAAATCTAAACCAAATATGGCCGGAATAGTTTTTCACGGAAATAACCGATTACATTCTATCTTAAAGGACATTCCTCCCATATGTTTTCAATATGTCAGATAAATCAAGATAATTATTAGTATATTTTTACCTCTCCTGTATATTTTTTTTTATAAATGTCACCTTATCACCTTCATGTGTATTATCACATTTTTTTTTTTTTAAATAAAATAATATTGCATAAGTTTAATTGGTTATAATCTAAAAAAAATTGCTTTTTATGTGTCATTTTTTTTAAACCATCAAGACAACCTGTGGTAAAAATACATAGCCCACTGTAATTTTTCTGCAATAATTGCTATCTTTGTAACCCGCATGAATCATCAAAGAAAACATTTTATTGTTTATATTTATATCTTTCTTTTAACAAATTAAAAAATTGATTATATTAAGTATGAAAAATTCATTAAATTACTTTCACGTACATTAGTACGTTAGCTAAAAGAAACAGACAAATTGTCTCTTAATATCGTAATTTGAGTCTGACATCATCAGGATTATTTCGTGTAGTCTGTGATTTTTCTTAGGCAGCTGTAGGTTTCGACCAATCAATAAAATTGGGCATGTAGATTTAAGTCCTGTCAGTTTCAGAGCTATGAATTACTGTACAGTAAGTTTCCATAGAAAATAGAGGGAATCATACTCAGTAGATGTAAATATTTTGATATATTGATCCTGTAAATCAAACTTATCTGGACATCAATAATATTAAACAAAAACAAAGAACAATTAATATACAAAATGGATCAAAATAACTACTTATATAAGTGAGACTGTCATTTTAATCTTCATTACTATTTCATACATTGTATAAACAAAGCTGTCAAAAAACATCATTTCAAGACACTGACAAAACATAAAACTATCCTATCAGTGCTTCCGCTTCTTATGCTTTGTATCAGCAGACTTATTTTGAAAACCCATGTCAGGTTTGCGCTTTTTACTGTCTTTTTTAAAAACGTCAGCCTTGCTGATTGGTTGGATGATTCCTCCGAGCTTGGTGACGATTTTTGGTTTAACCAGTTCCTTCACAGCTGTCTCCGGGTTCCAGGTCTTTCCGATCGGAGCGCGGATAGCCTGCTCGTACTGCTCCACCGTCACGTACGGAAAAGGGAGATCATTGACCTACAAGGAACGATGTGCTCAAACTGATACTGACATTACTATACAAGACTGAAATACATTGTATATTCTAACTTATGACTATGTATTTTGTAGCTTAGTGAACGGCTATAACTATAACCGTGGGATCAAATTATGTTCTTTTTCTTGTATTGTTCAGGATATTTCCTTGACCTTGTTCATATAACCTTTGCTTAGGGTCATTGAGCATGTTTAATTACAAACTATCTAAAGTTTGTGCTCAGTTTTGTCTTCAAAAATTAAAAGGATAGAACATAAAAGTGATAAGCAAACCTGATGCCTTCCTGTAGAGACTAACCTGATGTTTACTGATGGCCTTGTCCTTTTTCTCACTGATGATCACGTTACCAAGGCGTTTGTCCTTGCGCGGGGGACCCTCCGGGGCTTTAATAATGAACCTGTTACCATGGAAACATAAACATAGTCATTTTATGAGAACAGATCTATTGATGGCTCTGAAAACAACAGGCTCAATAGAGAAACCATTTCCTGTTATAATGTCAAATCTAAATTCTCTTATTCTAATGAGTTTTCTATCAAAATTTTGGACAATTAATATGTGGTTTTTTCAAATGCTATCAACATTTACTCCAACAAGCAATGTTAACCTTCAATCTCGGTATATATCTTAACAAAAACTGACCAAATCAGGGTCAGGAGGAGAGTTTTAATTGTTTCACCAGATAATTTTTTATCCTGGAGTGGATGTACTGAGATATGAGAACAACCTGAAGGGTCCACTTCAGCCCCGGCTCAAACTATCACAAGTACCTGGTCTTTATCAGAGATACTTGATTCGTAGTACTTAACAGAAATCTTGGTAATATTATATGACTTTAAAAAATGTTGAAACTGTGACAAATTAGGAAACCTCCTATCATAATGATCAGCAGCTCTTCATGTACGACAATCATGTACATGTATAATTTTAGTTGGAGACTTTACAAAATGTTCACAACGCGTCTACCAACTGACTTTGCAAACAGAAGACCACAGTCTTATGAAATAATATTTTGTCGAAATTAACAATGAGTCATGAACTGCAATTCAAAAGAAACATCAAAATGATTGATGCAATTTTGATGAGAGTTCACCTACATGTATACCCTTAAAGTAAAATTTGTCAAATCAAAATTTTTATTTTTGCATGTTGTTCAATCAAGCAAAATTAATTGAGTCCATAAAATTGAACTTATAATTTTGGTCTGATATACATTGTGCAATCCAGATTATGTCTAGCCTGCATATTGGCTGAGATGTCAATTCTCCAATGCAGCTAATATTTAGTGGAGTCCATCTGCCATTTGTATAATGCAAGGGAGCTAAACCCGATTATTACTGGTATATGATGAACACTTTAATAATAAAGCCATTCTATTAAATAGCTCAATCAATTATCACTGGTTAGGGTACTTATATTGCTGATCTAGATATCATTCTGTAGATCACATTTATTTCAGTAGGTCCTAGTTATACACGTAAGAATGTTGTTTATAATAACTATTCCAAAAGAGATAATTTTAGGTACATTTACTACTGTACCAGATGTCTTACTGTAGATCACTTTTATTTCTGGGATCTTATTTGTTTGCTATATACTGTTATTTAATTTTTTTTCCAGAAAACATAATTTTAGGAATAGCTGATCATAACTATGTGAGTAACTTTCATAATTAAAGACTTCATATAAATTGGCAAGATGCTAGTTTCATTACATCATGCGTGAAAAAATGTTCACGCATATGGAAATGGATTAACAATGAAAGAAAATAAAGTTTTCTCCGATAGGGCCTATTTGTAACTACTTATATGCAGGTCAAAATGACATAGTTTGGTAAAATATGACATAACATCAATTGTTTTATTCACGTCATTTCATTATCTACCTGCTTAAACTTCGACAAAGTGTATCAATTTGCCCTGTCAGAGAGCAGTACCGCATTTATCATGAATGGGTCTTAGCAAAACAGCTGAGGCTCCTTCAAATAACTACTACAACACAGCACTTACTTCTTGCGTTTCTTCTTGGACACCTTCACACTCTCCCCTCCCCACGCCCCCCAGCCTGGCAGAAAAAGGTCAATGTCTGTCGGCTTGTCCCTATCCACGATTGCATTCTTCTCCTTCACAAATTCGTCGATGACATCATCGTCAGCGAAGGCCTGAGCGATGATAGAGCGCTGGGCCTCTTCTCCGTCAGACTCCTCCTCCTCCCCATCTCTGCCTGTGACCTCAGGGTTAGCAATGTCCGATATCTTTGTCTCCAGAGTGAAGAGTTTTTTGGGGTCCACAAACACTTCTTCTTTGGTATTTGGACTGTCCTCAGTAAATGAACCATTGTTTGTTATTTCAGTCTCTCTCTTTGCCATCATGGAAGATCTGCCAGAAATAGACTCTTCTTCTTCTTCATCTTCCTCCAAATCGTCAAGGGTTTTCTTCCTTTTCAATCCTTCACTGATTAAAGGAGCATCATTCATGTCCTCTGCCTTCTCTGCTTCATTATCCTGGTCTTCCATCTTCTTTTTCCCCCTTCGCCTTTTCTTTTTCTTCTTACTTTCAGAATCTCTCTTCACATCTTCCTCCATTTTCTTCCTGTCATCCGGAGCTTTATCTTCCAGCTTTTGGAAGATCTCATCAATGTTTTCTCCCACTTTTGGAGCTGCCTTTTTCGTTTTCTGTGTTTTATTTTTTTTATTTTGTGAGTTTTTGACACCTTCCCCCGAAGCTTTAACTAACTTTTCCTTTTCCTGCCTTTGATCTCCTTGCTTTTGAATGATTTTTTCCATTTCTTCCTCCACAAGATGAGCATGTACAGGTTTCTTTTGTCTCTTCTCTAGTTCCCTCCCCATCTTCATCAGCACATCTTCATCTTCATCAGACTCACTTTCACTTTCTTCCTCCTCTTTTCCTTCACTGTTCAGCACGACCTCAGGGCGAGAAAACTCAGACTTTGCCACTGGCTGTGCTGCCACCTTCATCCAGGGGTTGGAAGACAGGGAAGATAACTCTCTCTCTATCATTTCATCTTCTGAGTCCATCGCCTCTTCTTCATCATCTTCACTGTCGCTCACTGCGACGGACTTTTGTGTTAGTTGCCTACTTGTGTGCAGCATATCTTGGACTCTCTGCCTGGCCTGTTCAATCAGAAATCATTTCATTACTGGTATACATATCAATATCTTTGGGAAGGGATGTAAAGAAACACAAAGCTCAATTTGCATTTTTTTGTGTGAAAGAACATTTTGCATTTTGGTTTTAAAAAAAAGGAAAGATTAATTTTCATTGGTAAAATAATCTCTATGGACGAGGATGTTAAAAAAAAAAGCTTAAACAAAACATGATTTGCATGACATCCATGTACCATATCAGTCTTATTTGTACCAGGTGCATGTTTTTGCTCTTTTTTTTCAAAAGGTATGATTCCTCTGATCTTTAAACATTTTTGACAATATAAGCGGTTCTCTGCAATTAAATTGTTCAGCTACTGTGACTGCCTACCTGGTCGTCGTACTTGGCATACAGCATTTGTTTCTTGGAATATTTACTGCCTCCTCTGTGTTTCAAACTCATTCGCTCCTACAAAGGTATCAAAATACTGTCAGCAATATCTAATATTTATAACCTTGTAAAAGTTGCAGTTTGGAAAACTTATTTGATATCACAAGAATTAGATAACCAGAGTAAAACCGGTATCATTATACTTAATGCTAAAATGTTCCCACTAACAGCAATACACTATAGTATACACTATGGTATAGTATCTTATACAGTCATGTATATTCAAAGCTTTGAGATTAGGTAATGATGTTAAGAGTTCTCATTGAATACTGTAAAAGCACATATTTTCGTTGGGTTAAAATTTCGTTGTTTTTAAATCAAATAAAATTATGTTGGGATTTAATTTCGTCATAACGTAATCTCTAAAATGTATTTCACATCAACACTGTGTTTATGAATACTTGGGTTGAAAATACGTCATGGATATAGTTTCATTGATAAATACTGCCAATGAAAATAACAAAACTAGATCCTCAACGAATATTTCTTCTTCTACAGTATGATTAATGTAAACTGTGAAATACTAGAGATGAGGAATTAATATCCGTGTAAAATCACAAGAAGAACATCATGCAGACTTTTTCAAAATCTGGCTTTTATTTTTTGAACAGATGTAAACTCCATCTTTCTTTGCTTTGTTTATGCCATGTGAAAGCCCTCCCCTTATTTCACCCTTCCTAATTTCACTAGTTATCCATTGCGTGTAAGATCACCTCTATGCGCTGCCTCTCCACATCCTCCACTTTCTCCTGGTAGGCCGCTGGGTCGTTCTTCTCTAACTCCTCTAGAGCCTTCTTCTCATGTTTTAGCTTCTCTTTCTTTAACACCCGGTGATATCTGTCAACATTACAAAAACAAAATCCTGATATCTGTCAACATTATGAAAACAACAAGTGATATCTGTCCATATCATACAACAATATCCAGTAGTATCTGTCAACATCATGAAAACAACAAGTGATATCTGTCAACATCATGAAAACAACAAGTGATATCTGTCCATATCATACAACAATATTTAGTAGTATCTGTCAACATCATGAAAACAACGAGTGATATCTGTCAATATCATGAAAACAACGAGTGATATCTGTCAATATCATACACACTATCCAGTAGTATCCGTCAACATCATGAAAACAACAAGTGATATCTATCAATATCATACACAATATCCAGTAGTATCTGTCAACATCATGAAAACAACAAGTGATATCTGTCAATATCATACACAATATCCAGTAGTATCTGTCAACATCATGAAAACAACGAGTGATATCTGTCAATATCATACACAATATCCAGTAGTATCTGTCAACATCATGAAAACAACGAGTGATATCTGTCAATATCATACACAATATCCAGTAGTATCTGTCAACATCATAAAACATATATGTGATATCTGTCATCGTCATGAAAATAACAAGTGATATCTGTCAATATCAAACAATATCGAGTAATATCTATCAACATCATAAAAAATATCTTGTGATATCTGTCAACATCATTAAAACAACATCTGTTACCGGTAATATCTGTCAACATCATGAAAATGACACCAAGTGATATCTGTAAATATCATAAAAACAACCTCCTGTATGTGATATCTGTCAATTTTTTAAAATAATGAGCCAGAATACGTAAATACTTTGTGCTAAGATCAACTATGATGTGGCTATTTGTAGCAAACAATCATGATAAAATTCTAAAGAGTTGACCTACTTTTTGCTCTTGATTCTTTTCTGTCTTTTAGCCTTCGCTTCTTTGTATGACATCAGAGCTCGGAACTTCTGTAGTTCTGCTCGACGCTCTTTAGCCTGTGTGATACAATAAATTCAGTTAGCTCGAGAGTTACCGCAAGTTCTATTTGCATCATTTCATAAACTGTACATTCCTTATTTAACTCAATTACTTAATTCTGCAATGTTGCATTTCTGTATCAATTTCCAGTTGAGATGAGTACCAAACTTGTTGTAATGTCATATAACTCACAAGTCAAAACAATTATCAACTTGAGAGATTTCAAAATCTGCAATAAATGCTTGCCACAATTTTAAGCATATGTTAATGTGAAATTTTGCCTTCAACTAAGAATTCACTGTAGCTATTAAAAGATTTCAAATGACCTTGCAAGGTCATCACCAAGGTAATGACCTACCTCCTCTAGATCCATGGCTGCCAGTGCCCTCTCCTCTGCGGGGGTGAGCTCATTGTTCTCAGTGGGGAGAACATCACTATTCCCGCTCAATACGGCCGCGATCTCCAGCTCCAGGGGTGTGCGTGGCTGCCAACACAAGTTTGGAGGGTTATTAAACAGAAAATCAGTTTACGTAGAGAAGGGACTCCGACATAAGGTGGGAGGGTTATTAAATAGAAAATCAGTTTACATAGTGAAGAGACTCCGACACAAGGTGGGAGGGTTACTAAATAGAAAATCAGTTTATGTAGTGATGACGACTGATACTGAAGGCTTCACAGCCTCTAGATTCTATAGCTTGTCACTCACCTTTAGCTGTTTGAACTTCCCTGTTGTGTTCAGTAGGTGGACCTCAGATTTCTGGAGAGGAAACTGCAGCTGTTCTGCCTGTATAAAAAATACATCGGTCCAAGAATACAACCTTGATTACATGGTACAAGAGCTATATGTTGTATTCTCAAACTCAAACTGACAATGAAGGTATGTCCACAAAATGTGTTCTACTCTTTACTCAATATTATTTAAATTTATTTAAATATTTTTTATCAAAAATTTTTAAAATGCAAATTTTTCAGACCCTCAAATGTGTTTGATGCCTATTACTATGGTTACCTGTCTGTTGCTATTGACAACAGAGTCCCACTTAGAAACCTCCTTGCTTGTATTTTTGTATGCCACTTCTCTCTCAATCTGTAATTAATGAGATAGCCCAGTGATTATTTCGTTTCTACAAGCACATGACAACAAGATTTGTTCTTTTATGTTACATTAAGGTGGATCTCTACACCAAATAAGTGTAGGAGATTTTTGTTGCATGCATTTGTTACCAATACTAGGCACAGTATTCAACAATAATATACCTCAAAATACAATACACTATTTTCTAGAGAATTTTTAAAATATCAGTCTGGTTCCAGATAACCCCTTATTTATCAAATTTTTAAACATTTCTGTTTTAAAATTCTTATGAAAGTGAAATGTTATTAAGTTTAGAAATGAAAAACAAAAAAATCATGAATGAAGTTTGTATGATTTTTATTGGAATCCACATAAATATGAAACTAAAATATAAAAAAATTCTGTTAAGGCAAACTGCTGGACAAAATCCCACAAAAACCTGAAAATATAAACAATATTTGTTGGTGAATGGGATAAAGAAAAGAAATTGAATGAAATTGAAAAATTAAAGGAAATACTTAATTATTGCAAAAATCTTGGTATGAAAGATCCTGTTTAAGAGTTGTCTTTCTTTATTTTACATGGTCTCAAATATCTTGGGATCAGTTTTTTAATTAACAAAAATCACGAAGAAAAATTAAAAAAGGAACAAGTCTATGCTAAATATGTAGATATAAGATAAGTAGTGCTTATGATAATGTTTGAAGCTGAAAAATTATATTATTGATGAATGCATTATATATATTTAACTCTTCAGAACAAAATATTAGTAGTTAATTATATTATAAATTGCCTTTTACTTTTTTTATATACAATAGCAATTATAAACAACAACCATACGCATATTAATACATACATTAGATGTCCATAGTGATACACATGCATGTGTGGAAATGAAAAACATGCTCCTTTTCAGAATCCTGTCTTTCCCTCATTTTGCTTGCAAATCCGGGCTTCCACTGCTATTGCTACCTAGATGTATCTATTTAAATCAAAATACATTAGTTTAATGTCAAAGTTTCAGTGAAAGTCTTTTACTGCAATTTTTTTTTAATTTGGGAAGTTAGGATCAATTCAAGAGATCGTACTACGGTACTTTCGTTTTATATTCATCATACATATATAGTTTAAATGAAAATTTGACATCTGCTTACCTATATCGATAATCCGCCACATATGTATGATCGTCTGTTGCAGATGACATGACAAAAATGTATTGCCAATAGCAGCAGAGCAGGGAAACGGTATATTATTTAGAGTCCACGTTTTCCGTACAAAACAGCTGATAATCAATGTTAGTTAAAAGCTTTAATCAGGAAGAAAATTGACTTATTTTCTAAGCGTTTTGGTGATTTCAGTCCTATCTCGTCTCCTTAGTTAGAAGAGTTCAATTAAACGGTGTATAGCTATTTTGTACCACGACATAATGTTATCAATCCGGAACACAATGGCGTTTCGAACGGAAGTCAGACATGTTTGTGACGATGTAGCCTTCCACCTTAATAGGATTTATCTTTGGTTTAAACTGTACAGTTATATTTGTTCCTAGAATAATATGAGCTCTTAGAATGACCATTTTTAAGCTATGACTTGGTTTGACATATGTTGCAGATCTATTTATATCAGAATCTATTCCTTTACCTTTTCTTTTTGGTGCTTGGGTAGAGGGACTGACAGAACTTTCTGGTTCTGGACCCGGTTTAGCTGGTTCTTGAGAGAACCATGTTTGGCAGAGGTCTTCAGAGTCCCCACCAACTCATGTAGCTTCACCTTAGTGTCATCTGAGAAGAAAAACAGTAAGTAGTACTAAATGCATGCCGTAAATATTCACAAATGTAAGCAAATGCAAAGTCTTCATTAGTGCATAAAGTAAGCAAAATATTTGTTTTCCCTGGAAAAGTCTCTAGTGCATCACATCTTTTCTCTTAATTTTCAATCTGTTATACAATACATTACAATCACCTGTGGCCGCTGTGAAGTTGAACTCTGACACCTGATTGGTTGGCACTGTTCGCTGGCTTCTCTTGTTTCTGTATCAACAAAATGCAAAACAGAACGTGTAAAAAATACTTCCCCCATCAGTTTAAAATACAATGTAGTACATGAATTTAGATTTATAAATGAATTTATTTAAGTTCAATATTCAGTATGTAGTTAATAGTACATTCATGCAGACAAACAAAATAGTGATTTTTTTTGCTCTGAATACTTGCAAATGTTTATAATTATGTTTTGTTTTTGCACAAAACGCTGATGGTTCCTTTTCAATGTATAGTTTATGTTATAGTTACTCATGTTACTGACACACATCAATGTGTGATGTATAATATGTTATAGTAATTACTGTCACACGTCAATGTGTGATGTATAATTCATAGTTACTGACACATGTCAATTTGTGATGTATAATAAATGTTATAGTTACTGACACATGTCAAAGTAAGATGTATAATTTATAGTTACTGACACATGTCAAAGTAAGATGTATAATTTATAGTTACTGACACATGTCAAAGTAAGATGTATAATTTATAGTTACTGACACATGTCAAAGTAAGATGTAGAATTTATAGTTACTGACACTTTCTTTCCGCCAAGCCCAGAGATGGCATCCAACAACTTGGCATGTCTTTTGTCATCATCCTGTGAAAAAAGGCAACATTTAGACTGAAGAATGGTTCCAGTAGATTTTCATTGTCTAAGTGCACACATATAGTACACAAGATATATACAATGTCAGTAAATCAGGCATTAATAGCGAGCGCAGCTCGCCGGCGCAGCGAGCTCTACCGGCAAGGCGTGTGTGAATAGAAAATTCGGACTAGTTGCACATTCATTCAACGGATTTTTTTGGCGTCAGTAAATCGGACCAGTAATGCATCGTTTTAATCGTCCCAGTAGTTCCCTGTAATCATGGCAATTTTTATCACTTCACACTCTCACGAGAATCAGCAAGACAAATTTAGACAGTAAAAACAATAACGATGTAAGCGACATACAGTCAATGTTACCTCTAAAGTTCACCTCAGTACACTTTCAATCAAAAATAATCGTGTGACGTCACAAACGTTTACACATTGATCCGATATATTTTTTAGGAGTCAGTAAATTTTGACCAACAATTCATAGTACCAATGGTTTCCAACCTCACGTTCCAACATCACGTTCTCCCGAGAATCAAAGTAAAAACTTTGAAAAGCTTATAAGATGTGTAATTTTAAGAACATCATGCTTTTTAAGTAAATAAAGCAGTATACTTCGCATACTTTTATTTCTCAAGGGAATTTTAAAGAGTACGACGACACTTAACCAACGTCAGCTTTGACGTCACAATAAGCACTGATAAGGGGAAATTACTCTAATTGAAGTTATTGTAAATCTGCTGAAATGACCAAAATCCTCTCAAAATCTTGCAAAGGCTAAGATAAAGAACAGCTGACGAATAAGGACATTTCTTCAGATACAGGAAACAGTTGTAAATTGCACTTATTTGGATGAATGCTCACAAATATTTTATTCACTATAATTACGGTAATTTCCTGAAAAATTACGGTAATTTCCTGAAACGTAACGTTATACGTAGCAGCGCCTTTTTTTTTAAAGGGGGTGGGTGGGTGGATGGCAGCCTCATCCAAAAAATCTTTGCAAGCAAAAAGAAAAATAAATCATGAAAATTCTAATCCTTTAGCTCTTTAGGAGTTCAATGGTTTCTTTATTTTCACTTCCATTTATTACATGCGGGGGGGGGGGGGGGGGGGGGGGGGATTATACCATGTTCTTTTAACATGATAAGCAAATATTTTTAAGCATGTATAAATTGACAAAAATGAAAAAAAATTTAGCATGGGGGGAGCTCTATGATGAGTCAAGTTTTATATGTAAGTTTAAGAAAAAATGTCTACTGCAAAAAAAAGGGGGAAATCAATCAATCAATCATAATCACAATCACTTTAAAAGAGGAGATGCAGTGCAATGAATATTTATATATTAAAATCTTTATTACCGTATTTTCCCGACGATAAGTCGGTATTTTTTTTCTATGAAGCAGAGCACTCGACTTATCGTCCTGATCGACTTGTCTAAGGCTTGAGGTCAGTAAATTGTGGGGAAAAAAATTTTAAAATCTTGGTTTTAATCATCTTGAGCTGGCTGTGTTATTGAAAATTACGTTGTTGAATTCAATGTTCATCTTTAATTATTATCATTTTCACTCATCTGTTAACACTAGAATACATATTAATAACAGTTATTGAACAATGGTGCAAGTGTCTTTAATCAATTAAAAGTTTTACCGTTCCGTTTTTATAAACACATTGTCACATGATTCCATATATCACTATAGTGGGAAGATAATATTGCGCAGTAAAATTGAAACCAGACTTGGATGGAAAAACATATTGCAGTAGGTCCGGGGAATGTTTTGAAGTTTTATTATTTTAGTAGTAAAGAGTTGTTAGTGGAAAGTATAAATAAGAAATATTTCATGGTCAAAATCAATCTTAAAAAACGTAATCGGCAATTATCAACTCTATTGTTTATACGGTAGTCTTTACTGATCCCGGTTGTGTTAATAATCTTGCTAAGGCTGAAATCTATACGGCAATTTCACTCACTGTGTACATAAAGAGTACCGTTATAAGAGTGATTATAGTTCATTAATTAATTATTGTCCAATTCTTTGATTATTGTTAAATAAAAAATTTAGGAAACGTATGTATGTCGTATATCGTCATTATCAAGTTGTACAAAGGATCGATCTATTCTAACAGTGTCTCTTTAAAATAATAGCATGTAACTGTATTACTGGATACAAAGTAAACAAGTTTCATCAAATCATAGTAATTGCTAAGCTTTCTGCACTTGAGATCCCCCTTTGAAGTCCGACACGAGACAGGTGCATGCCTCTGACACCGGAAATTGTTAAACAAACATTGACCACGCGCCGAGTCAACAGGTGGCTGGTTACGTAATGGCGAATACACTGGCGATGGTCAGAGTGGGTGATTATTTTAATGCATGGGAATAAAATATTTCTGTCAAAGTAAGTTTAATTTTGCATAACACGCGATATCGGGAATTGTTTACAATGCAAGCGACTTTGTAGATGTTGTCAGTATTTGAAAATATGATTCATAAGTATAAAGAGTAATTGTTTAAATGTTAATCATTAATAATAATTGGTAGCAATATCGAGGACATCGTGGCATCATACACTGATAATGTTACTGCAGTTTTATACACCATTTTGAAGCGATAAGTTCGACGTGTCGTCTGAATCGACGTATCGTAGGATTTTGTTAAAATTTTGGCTAAAAATGAGCAATTCGACGAGTCGTCCGCATCGACGAGTCGTCGGGAAAATACGGTATTTAACAACATTGTATCTGAGATTAAACTATTGTTCTACATATAAATAAATAAATTATAACAAATCTTATAAACTATGAATAATGAAAATTTACTGAAAAATAGGTATGTTTTATTTTTTGGCATTCAAATTTCACGTTGTTAATTTTATTTTATTAATTTATTATAATTCATTGTTTGATCATATGCTGTGCTCGCCCCAACGGTCGCACCGTAAAACATATTAATTTGCAAATGGTTTGAAGTCGGTGTCATGCAAGTGATCTCCAAGGGATAGAAATATCAAACAAAAAGGGCGTATATGTGATGGTGTGTATAATGTAGATTTATATGTATAAATCTAAATATAAATATTAAATACCTCGTCCTCGCTGGCGCTAGGAGCATTTATAAGATCCTCCTCGTCCTCCATCATTTTCTGTGTGATCAGTTATGAGCAGATGAATCAGTCAACAGTGTTACAGCTCGTTAGACTTCAAAAGTCACGGGTAACTATACAACCAGGAAATTAAAGTCTCCAAGCTAATTTATTAAAACTGATACATTTGACAGCAGAAATACCAGAATAAACAGAAAGACGACTTTTTTTTTTTATTTACGTCCAAACCATGTGGCGGAAATTGAAAATAAATTGAAGAACAAACCCGACTATAACAAACCATTTAGAGGAGTCTCTTATAACGGGATTTAAACGAAAAATGAATGAAACATACTCACATTTTTAAAATTGATAGATACTTTATAAAATATTATTGAAGACAATTTATGATTTTTTCGCATAAGAAATAATAATAATCGGGTTCGAAATGCTGATTTCAGCATGGTGCGTGCAAACCAAAAGAACTGACGAAATAAAAATGTAATCTAGTTTATAGAACAAGGGAGTCTCTTTTTTGGGAGAAATGAAAGCTGCATAATCAACATGGATGATATAGAAGATATAATGCGAATGGATAAAGAAAAGCTGGCAGCGCCAATAAAAACTATTGAGGTACAATCTTATATCTGTTATGATAGTTTGGGGGGAACTTATCTTGGCACTAGCCTATAACACGTATAACAACTGCATATAGGACAATATATTTAAAAACCGATTCAGTGATATGGCATGTGTTTGTAATGTTTTGTCTTTACTTGCTGGTAGCAAGTTCTTGATGGCAGCTGGTCTGTCTAAATTAATACCATAAAATTTATCTTAAAATTTACTACTAATATCATCTCTTTACTTTCCTCTGATATTCTTTTAAACACCATTATCAGCCTGGTAAATTGAAGTGGTGCTGTTTGTTTACATGTTAAAATGGTGACTCTCGATCTCAATGTAAATTTAACAAACTTTTGATTTCCGAGGACGGTAGCTTGTTCTGGAGAGTGTCTGAGACAATTAAAGAGACGATATCAGTAGAAAATTCCATGAAGAATTTAATGGTACTAATTGTTTTCACAGAATTTGCGTATAAATAAGGTTAATCAGTCCAAAAGCGCAGATTTGCATGCAAAATATTTAAAAGTTTTCAATGGGTGGCACTGTCTGTAGCTCCCAGGTCGTCCATCCAAATTTTTGCAGACCTGGTGCTACCATTAGTCCATACAGGTGCCAGTTTTTATATTACAGGCCTGTATTATAAAACATAATATACTCCGCCCCAAATTATTTATGCAGAACATTTTTTCTTCAATTATTTCATTTATTTGATATCTATAAATACCTCAGGGTTCAAATGATGTTCATTAAATAATATGGAAAATTATAAGATTTCTATTTTGAAACGTGACTCCTTCTTACATGTCAGGTTTCAAAACTGTCAGTGATGATGCTTAAAAATAATAAGTCTACAGCAATTTGCATTGCAAAGTACATAAAAGAACCCCAGATAATAACATTAAACAATTGTGCGAGTAGTCCCATTAGTGCCTCTGAATAGAGACAAGACGTCAACATTTCCTATCGTAAATTTCTGTATGAAATCTGTTTCAGTTCCTGTGCTTTGCAAATTTGATTTGAAACGCGATATATTTTGATATTAATATAATGTACCTGTTTGTACCAGATTATATAATCAAACTTAGATGTTAATACATATCCATGATATCTTAAAGTGAGGAATAGGACTGGGACGAGACACTGTTTTCTGTATCGATAATTATTACATTGCATCATTTTGTCATGATTTCTGAAATATCACAATATTTTTGTTTTTTATAATAAAGTTCATTTTCATGATTTTAATTGGTCTGTTATTGCCCTTCTTTCATAAAATATCAATTTATAAAAATAATATTTGATCAATGTGCACAGGAGAAATGGAAATTGCTGCCAGCTTTTCTGAAGGTGAAAGGACTCGTCAAGCAGCACATTGACTCCTTCAATTTCTTTATCAACGTAGAGGTATGGTTTAAAACTCTAAAGTTTGTCTTATTGCCATGTTGCTTTTAAGGGGGACAACTCTTGAAATGAATTGAAAAATTATCTCCCTTGAACGCAGTGATGTGGAGTAGTAATAATGTTTTTGTTGATGAATGTTTGTTGTTCTGATTTATTGAGTGATTTTTTATCATTTAATGCATGTTGTAATATTTCTGCAATAAGTTTTTAAACATTTTTGTACTCAACAGATTAAAAATATCATGAAAGCTAACGACAAGATCCTCAGTGATGCAGACCCTAACTTTTATATGAAGTAAGTTGGATAATTAGTACAAAAACTCTGATAAATGTTTGTATATATATTTCACCTTGTAAACTTTCAATTAGTTGCATTCATAATTTTAGAAATGCAGTTGCATCTATCAAAAGTTGAAAATGTTTTAAAAGTTAAATTAACATATTAAGTAAAAAAAAATTTTGAGTAAACACTGGTAAACATGGCGTTGTGAAGTGTTATACTCATCTACAATATTTACTGTGATAAAATTGTGTTTTTGCTTGTAGATATTTGAACATCTATGTTGGAATGCCCGATGTAGAGGAAGGGTTTAATATAACGAAGCCTATCTCTCCTCATGAAGTAAGTCTCTTGCTCTGTAACCATTGTTGATGATAACGTCGTAAAATCATACCCAGATTGTTAATTTTTCTTTGCATTATTTATCATATTTCTCTTTGTATCCAGTCTAGTATTTCACCACCCATTTTATGTACCGTATGTTTTCTGACATTGCATTAAATGAATACCTTCATTTCAAATTTGTAAGTTAAAAAAACAAATTAAATTAAACATATGCCATTTTGAGCTGATCAATTGCTTATGAGGAGGAATAGAAATTGAATTAAGTTTTTTATAACAGTATGTAAAACAAGCCTTTTGTGTTTCCTTATTGAAAATCTTTTAAGTTGATGTTCAGTATCAAGAGCCCAGCGTTCTGTATATTTCAGTGTCGTTTACGAGACATGACCTACTCAGCACCTATTACCGTGGATATTGAGTACACTCGCGGAAACCAGAGAATCGTCCGCAATAATCTGCCAATTGGAAGGTTGTATAAATCAAACAGAAATATCCAGTGTAATATATGATGAACAGAAGTTTAAGAATTTTTATTTTGCATATGCTCTGTCTTTACATTTAAACATATAAGGGGTAATTTTAATCAAATGAAATTAACATACTCTAAAATACAAATTGAAAAATATAATACAAGGAAATTCTTTTCAAAGTACAATTATTGTTCACTGAAATGAATAAACTAACTAAAACAAATGAAATGATATGTGTATCACAATGATAAGAATTATCTTGTTGTTCTAAGGTTTAGTTTTGTCAAATACCGTACTACTTTCTTGAAATTTTACAAACACAGTGACACCCCTTCCCCCTCCGAAACAATTAAAAACAAAACAAAGATATCGTCACGCTGAAATGAATTTGTACACATGTATAACTATATATAACTATATTACTTGTATAATGTGCTCAAAGAAACAGCGTCGGAGAATCTTTTTTTAGGATGCCCATCATGTTACGCAGCTCAAACTGTGTCCTGAATGGGAAAAGTCCAGCGGAAATGGCGAAACTAAATGAATGTCCCATGGACCCAGGGGGTTACTTCATCACCCGGGGGACAGAAAAAGTCATCCTTATCCAGGAGCAGCTATCTAAAAATAGAATGATAGTGGACACAGATACCGGACGGAACCGCTCTATAGAGTGCTCTGTAACTAGGTCAGTGTTTGATCCATAGCATTAACCAAAACTGGGTTAGTGAAGCTAGCTTATTTGTAGAATTTTCTCTTTATAGATCAATGTCTGTCCAATTTGCATAGCAGACTAGTCTAGGTCAATAATTTTTGGGAAAAAGTAGTCTGATTTTAGTAATTTCAAATATAAAAACTTTTTATCTTGTATACAATCTCCCCTAAAAAAAATTGGAATACTGATCATGCTGATAAAAATCCTTTTTCAATAAAAATATGTTTTTAGCTCACCTGAGTTGAAAGCTCCAGTGAGCTTTTCTGATCACTTTTTGTCCGGCGTCTATCTGTCCATCCATCTTTCTGTCTGTAAACTTTTTACATTTTCGAATTCTTCTCCTAAACCACTGGGCAAATTTCAACCAAACTTGGCACAAAGTATCATTTGGTACAGGGAAGTCAAGTTTATTAAAACAAAGGGCCACGCCCTATTTTAAGGGGAAATAATTAGGATTTATTGAAAATTTTGGAGTTATTTTTCAAAAATCTTCTTCTCAAAAACCATTCGGTTAAAAAAGCTGAAACTTGTGTGGAAGCATTCTCAGGTAGTGTAGATTCAAATATCATGATAAAATCAGGGTCCTTGGGGGTAAAGTGGGGCCACAATGGGGGGGGGGGTTGAATTGTCACAAAGAAATATATTGAGTTAATCTTTAAAAATCTTCTAGTCAAATACCATTCTGCCAGAAAAACTGAAACTAACGTGGAAGCATCCTCAGATAGTGTAGATTCAATTTTTTTCAAATCATGGTCCCCGGGGGGTAAGGTCGGCCACAATAGGAGGTCAAAGTTTTACATAGGAATATAAGGAGAAATTTTATTTTAAATCTTCTACTCAGAACATGACTGGTCAGAAAAGCTGTAATTTATGTGAAATATCATCAGGTAGTATAGATTCAAGTTTGGTCAAATTATGATCCTCGGGTGTAGGGTAGGGGCACAATGGGGAGGGGTTAAATCTCTTTAAAGAAATATATTGAGAAAAATCTTTTTCTAAAAAAACACATTTCAGAACTTAGAAAAGGTGCAACATTAGTGAAAGCAACCTTAGATAGTGTAGCTCCAAATTCATCAAAATCATATTTTCAGGAGTAGGGTGGAGCCACATTGGGGGGGGGGGGTCCAATTTTACAAAGGAAAACATTTTAAATTCACCAAGACTCAAATGTTTTAATATATGGTTTTACTTATATGCGAGCATTTTGACATGCATATATATTGTTGATTCTGAAAAATTGTTTAGACTTTAGCCCCTGGACAATTCTTGGGCTTTACAAGTTTGATGTAGGGTTATATCCCATCTGATTTAGATCTTCTTGAAAACTGTAATGCTCAATATGTAAAATGACTATACTGTGACAAAAAGGGATCAATGATTAACAGAATATCCAGGGAAAATACAGGATCTGTTAGACCACATTGTTCATATTTTTTTTTGTATATGACTCGTAAAGTTGAATTTTTAAGGTCTATTGTTGCTCAGGTGAGCAATGTGGCCCATGGGCCTCTTGTTTTCTTCACCGCTACATGTTTTAATCTGGTATAAAATATACATTATAAGTATCATGTCTATGAATGAATTTTGGTGTTACAGTTCCACTCATGAACGCAAGAGTAAAACGTACGTCTCTACAAAACACGAGAAATTCTATCTAAGGCACAACACGTTCACCGAGGTAAGAAGTTAAGCTGGTTGTCGATCCTGTCGGTGATGTCCTTAATTTGGATGCTTGTTTGAGATTTGATATGATTCAGAGTCATATAGTGTCCAGTTTACACACTGACTTAATTTTTTATTTTTTAATCATTGAAATTATATTTACTTTCAATTGATTATCTTTCTGGGATTGAAAAGTCAAAATGCATCCTATTTTTTTTTAGTAAAGACACTAATTTCCAAGCTACATGTACATTTACATGATTGTATATATTGCAAGGATTATGAAGTCTGCATGCTTGTTTTTTGTATGTTTGGTGTGTTGGGGTTTTTTTTGGTTGAAAACTTTATTCCCTTTATTAAAAACATTTCTATGTTGATGGTTTTCAAAGAGATTAAATATTTTACAGTAAATGTCTTTTGTAACAACACCCCTGTATTGAATGTTTTTCAGGAGTTTGATTTATTTGTTTATTTTTAGGACATTCCTGTAGCGATAGCCTTCAAGGCGATGGGGATGGAGTGTGACCAGGAGATTGTCCAGATGATTGGGAGTGAGGAGGAGATCCTGACATCCGTGGCACCCTGTCTGGAGGAGTGTCACCGCGCTCAGGTGTTCACTCAGCTACAGGTAAGATCCAGGTAACAGTGACAGGTGAGATCCAGGTAACAGCTACAGGTGAGATTTAGGTAACAGTGACAGGTGAGATTTAGGTAACAGCTACAGGTGAGATTTAGGTAACAGCTACAGGTGAGATTTAGGTAACAATGACAGGTGAGATTTAGGTAACAGTGACAGGTGAGATTTAGGTAACAGTGAAAGGTGAGATTTAGGTAACAGTGAAAGGTGAGATTTAGGTAACAATGACAGGTGAGATTTAGGTAACAGTGACAGGTGAGATTTAGGTAACAGCTACAGGTGAGATCAAGGTAACAGTGAAAGGTGAGATCAAGGTAACAGTGAAAGGTGAGATTTAGGTACTAGTGACAAGTGAGATCCAGGTAACAGCTACAGGTGAGATCCAGGTAACAGCTACAGGTGAGATCCAGGTAACAGCTACAGGTGAGATCCAGGTAACAGCTACAAGTGAGATCCAGGTTACAGCTACAGTATATATGAGATCCATGTAAAAGTTATAAAAAGTTTAAACTTATAGATTAAATGACACACTGTTTTTCAGGCTCTGAAGTACATTGGACAGAGAGTAAGGCAGAGACGGGTATGGGGAGGATCCAAGAAAACCAAAGTGGATGAAGCCAGAGAGGCTCTGCATGACATTGTCCTGGCACATGTACCAGTGAGTAGATAAGTCTAGAGGAGTCCTGTATGGCCTCAATCAATAGCAAATGTACTCCTTTAGTGACTACATGTCCTATAGCTAGCATGTACATAGTTTTATATATGTGTGTTGAGATTTTAAATCTATGTCGGTACATGCATATAAATAAGAACAATGACTTGCCTTCCATTATAAACTATGCTTATGTGCTGGCGTAAACTGAAACATAGACTGGTTCCCATCACACATTCTCGTGAGAAAACAAAAAAGAGTTCCACAATTATGCCCACATGTACACCATTATAAGCCAGAAATTAGTGTCAAATTAAGTCGGAGTTCATAAACATTATTCCACAGCTTATATTGATCACGAGGTACAACATGTTACTTAAAGATTTCTCTGCCTTGTAAACAGGTTGTAGAGTGGAACTTTAAGCTGAAGGCTGCATACCTTGCACTGATGGTCCGAAGGGTCATCCTGGCGAAAGGTGAACAGGTCAAAGGTGACGACAGAGATTACTATGGCAACAAGAGGCTGGAGTTGGCCGGACAGCTCCTCTCGCTGCTGTTTGAAGATCTCTTCAAGAAATTTAACTCAGAGGTGAAGACAAATAAAATATATTCTGTTTCAAATTTATGATACATAGATTGTACATGTACCGGTATGTATGAATTGTATAGATGTTTTTGTCTGACTCCTTACAATCATCCAACTCTTTCCATCTTGTTTGAATACATATTGGTTTATTTATGTAAATATACAATTATCTTAATGCCCTGTGAGTGCCCCTATTAATTGGTTAATAAATTGAATTTAATGGAAATGAATCGAAACGTTGTACAATATTGTACTCCTACTTAGTCAGTTTGGTAATGCTTTGAATACATCTCTGTAGGTCATGATGTTAGTTTCTAACTCTTTCCTCCTCTATGTTTTGATGTTAATTATCAGTGTAGTAGACTTTATTCCATACATTTCATCTTGTTGTTCTGTTATGACCAGCTGAAGAGGATAGCAGACATGACGATCCCCAAACCCCGAGTGGCTCAGTTTGACATCATCAAACACATGCGACAGGACCAGATCACTAACGGCCTGGTCAATGCCATTTCTACAGTGAGTCACTAATAAAGATAGAGATGTATTAATGTTAACACTATCTCTACTGTAAGTGTCAATCATTGTTGGGAGAAGTATTGTTGACCCAATCTCTACAGTTGGCTGCGATGAGAGTAATGTCAATACTAATGTCACCACCATCTCCACTGTCAGTGTCAGTGAAGCCAGGAACTTAATAAGATCAATGCCATCTCCACAGTAAGTGTGAATCAAGTCACATACTTAGTAATGTCAATGCCATTTCGACAGTAAGTGATTATTTAGGATCAGTGACATCTCTACACTAATTCACTTAAAGTAAACTGAATGAATGTTTATGCCATCTCTGCAGTGATCAATTTAGTCAGGGAGGCAGTAATGTTATAACTTTAATCTACAGTAAGTGGTTGTGGTGAGTCACTAAAAGAATGGTAAAGTGGTTGATTTCATAAAGTTATTATTACTTTTACTTTTAGGAAGTAATAACACCTTGCTAACACTTGTAATTGATTAACGATTATTGATTAACCTCATTGCTTTGTTTTATGACCTAGTCATAGTATTATATTACGGTATTGAATGTTATACACCATGTAAAGGTACATATGCTGTGCTAAATGACTACAGTATATGCAATGTTTAAGCTATGTACATTGCTTTGCTAATTCTGTTGTAGGGGAACTGGTCCATCAAGAGATTCAAGATGGAGAGAGCTGGAGTGACTCAGGTGCTGTCTCGTCTCTCCTTTATCTCGGCCCTGGGGATGATGACTCGCATATCCAGCCAGGTTAGTATGGCTCATCTCATCTCAGCATTAGATAGTAAGAGTATCCCATGTTATCTTGGTTCCATCTTGATGCAGTTGTTGATATTGATCTATTTTTATGTGACAGTTTGAGAAGACAAGGAAAGTGAGTGGTCCCAGGTCTCTACAACCGTCACAGTGGGGGATGCTGTGTCCCTCAGATACACCAGAAGGGGAGGTAACTGCGTTTTAGTATTGTTTTCGGATTTCAATCAGTAAGAAATCAACTGATCATTAACAGTAGACAGTATTAAACATTTTTAATGAAAAATAAGGTAAATGCAAATATTTTGAGGCATCTTTGAATTGGTCTTATTCTGATTCATATATGAAATATGAAATTTCTAACATTAAAGAAATCGGAGCAACATAATTGAAATTGCCTTAAATCAATATTGTAAATATTTCAGGAAAAAGTTCTGACATGTATATTTTACAGCGAATTACAGAATACCGGTAGAGTTTTCAATAGCTTGTTGGATTGCTCAATAGGGTATTCAATTTGGTCAGCAAGGTATCACATTAGGTTTAAATCTAGGTCATGTGATTATTCAGGTATGACAGCGATAAAGTGAGTTAATCTAGTAAACATTAAACAGGGTAGTCTCTAAGACCCGGGAGGCGGGGAATTTCCCCGCCAATAATGCCTTAATTACCCGGCTATTATTGCATTTCAAACACAATGTAGCTATAGGCAAGACCCCCAGACACCCTGCTACTTTTTCATTTCCTCCTTCTACTTCAATTTTTAGAGACAACCCTGCATTTGCACAATTGGGCCTTTTTTGTTTCTCCCTGTTGTCCTACATTACTGCTATAAAAGTCTGAACTAATTAGCAGTCACAGCACAAAAATACTCTTAGTGCTAGCGCTGTATGTTGCACCAGGAATTGGGGAACCAAAATGTCTAATGATTTTTTGCAGGAAAAAAATATCTCCGTAATTCTTAAAGTTATGCTTTTCTCTTTTGTTTGTTTCTTCAGAAATGTCTTTTGAATTACATTTTTTGAAAAAACAAAATTCAAATTACTCCAAGCAGAATTGATGCTCTATAGAATCCAGTGCTGTTCAGGTGAACATCCTTTTTAAAGGTCTATAAATAGAATAGCTAACAATAGGAGAGAGTGTTCTAGAGGTTTACTTTGTGCCAAATGAATTGGTTGAGTGCAAAATAACAATCTACACTTGGGTAACCACAGGACCTAGATTTAAACCTGATGTGATACCTTGCTGACCAAATTGAATACCCTATTGAGCAATCCAACAAGCTATTGAAAACTCTACCGGTATTCTGTAATTCGCTGTAGTACTCTGAGAATGATAGGTTATCTGTTAGTCAGATAATATTTTTATTTTTACAATTCATATTCAACATCATATAAAATTAATTGAATTTATTGTGTACTGGTGATCATAGTGTGTTGCTTGGCAGTTCATTGTTTAGCTAATAAGAGATTTGATTGGTTGACTGAGCTGATTTGATTGATTGACTTTCTAGGCATGTGGATTGGTTAAAAACCTGGCTCTGATGACTCACATCACCACAGACATGGAGGAGGACCCCATCATCCGCCTGGCCTTCAATCTGGGGGTGGAAGACATCCAGCTGCTCAGTGGGGAGGAGATGACCAGCTCCAGGGTCTATCTGGTCTTCCTTAATGGTAAGTAAGGGGGCTTCAAAAGGTTGCTATTTTTTAACACTATTCAAAATTTTCTAAGGATACAATACATGCATGTTAGCTAAATGAATTTAAGTTTATTCAGTTAAAATTCTGGCCAAGATTAAAACTAAGACAAAGTATAATTACCAGTAAAGGAATTATTCTGCCGTTTGGGGTTTGGTATTGTAATTGCACCTATTCACAATTGGACAGGTAACATTTTGGGGGTGATCCGTGACCACAAGAAACTTGTACGGACTTTCCGGTTGATGCGACGGTCGGGGTACATCAGTGAGTTTGTGTCTGTGTGCACCAACCACACCCACAAATGTGTCTACATCTCTACAGACGGAGGAAGATTGTGTAGGTAAGTTACCCAGGTGTGTATACATCTCTACAGACAGGAAGATTATGTAGGTAACTAAGTTACACAGGTGTTTCTATATCTCCACTGATGGAGGAAGATAATGTAGGTAAGTTACACAGGTGTGTCTACATCTCCACAGACGGAGGAAGATTGTGTAGGTAAGTTACACAGGTGTGTATACATCTCAACTGATGAAGGAAGATTGTGTAGGTAAGTTACACAGGTGTGTCTACATCTCTACAGACAGAGGAAGATTGTGTAGGTAAGTTACACAGGTGTGTCTACATCTCAAATGATGAAGGAAGATTGTGTAGGCACATGTAAGTTACACAGGTGTGTCTACATCTCCAATGATGGAGGAAGATTGTGCAGGTAAGTTACACAGGTGTGTGAAGTATGTAGACAAAGCTTTCAAATTAGTGAACAAGTGTCAAAGCAAGTCAGATCAAGTTTTCTAAAGCTGCTAATTTTTTATGGATATTTACATTAATATGTTCATTCATTCTTTGAAATTTGTTTGAAAGAGACAGACATAATATATTAGCTCACAATAAGTGATTTTTATTAAATATGTCAAACACAAGATATGTTTGCATTGAATTTCTTTTCTTTAAAGAAGAATGAATGGTGGTTATCATTAAATGTTTTAAATACTAATTGAATTTATTTATTCACTATCTATTGAGAGTAGAATGAAATCATGATCAATTAAAATACAATTTACAATATTTTGTAGGCCTTATATCATTGTACAGAAGGGACAGCCTCTTGTTAAACAGAGACACATAGAGGAGCTGACTCAGGGGTTCAGGTGAGGCTGGATTTTCATAGGACATTTAATTTGTGCTTGATTAGGTACATGTTTATCAAGACTAATGTAGTACTGAGTTATATGTACTGCTAGTGTAATAGACTAATGTAGGACTGAGTTATATGTACTGCTAGTGTAAAAAAAGAGGAGGAAGTCCACAACTAGGCTCCAACTCGGGACCCCTCAGTTTAAAAACCAACGCTCTACCGACTAGTGCTGAAACGAATGTTTTGAATATTCGCGAATGAATAGTAAATTTCTAATATTCGTGTCATTTCGTTACGATGGAAAAGAAGTTAGATTTGGGAGCATTTTAGTCTAAATGAAAGTAAAGACAAAGCCATTTGCAAACTCTGATCTATGACTGCCATACTTGTTTACATTGAAAGTAAAAGCACGTACGGTTTACATTGTACAGAGACAAACATTCTGGATTTTTCGATTCATATTAGGTGATGAAGAAATATTTTGCTAAAATGTTTGAACAAGTGCGAGTGTTAATTAAGATTGAAAGGTACATTGTAAGATTTTTTAAAAAGATGTACGATATAATTTGTTCTTTAATTTTAAATATTCAGGACATTTTCCGGAATTAAGGTTGTTATTGGGTTTTTTAAATACTATGATATCGAACATGGCGGAAATATTTGGACTGACTCACGAAGTTATCAATCGGTCTCATACAGGAGTCAGGGCTGCAGTATTTTATTAAAAGATTGAAGTAAAAAAAACTTTTGATTGTAGTTGATGGAGAATAATGAAAAATTATATAATATAAACATTATTTGCATACAAAGTAAATGCATGTACCTATAATTCTATGGATACTCATAATGTCAACTTCAAACTGACTTGTTTAAGCAGTTTACACATACAATCACACAGTAATATAAACTATCAAACATACTTAATACCTCGTAGATGACGTCTACGAATATTCGAATACGAATCAAATAACACGAACGAATATTCGAATATTGATTTATGGTATTCGTTTCAGCACTACTACCGACTGAGCTAAAGGGTTAACCCACTAGCTAGTGCTAGTAGGAGCATGGCAGTACTGAGCCTTTACTGTGGTTTCATTAATATTCAAGGGTATCAATTTTCGTGGATAAAGTGAAAATCACAGTTTCAAGGATACGTAAATTCGTGGCCAATGACCCTATCAATACAAAATGTTAATAGAAATTGCACTTCAATGAACACTTTATTTTGTGGATCAACTTAATAACAAAATCCATGAAAATTGGTATTCAACGAATATTTATGAAACCACAGTATATACACACTATTACACTAGGAAGGATTTAGATTTGATTATCATCATAATGATATACTTTGCATAAAGAACTATTTTGATTTCATCAAAAATGGGTTCAGCAATGATTTTTTGGGTATTGAAGTACTGGTACGTGCATGACGTGACTTTTGATGTTATTGAGATGACCTTTGTCCACATATTTATATATTGTCAAACAGTAAATTTTAAATTCAGGATTCACAGGATGGCTTGCTTTATAATGTTCTCTTTTCTTGGATTGCAGAAGTTTTGATGACTTCCTGAAGGAGGGACTGGTGGAATACCTGGACGTGAATGAGGAGAACGACTGTATGATCTCACTGTACGAATCGGGAATCACCAGGTAAGACAGGGAGTCCTCAAACTCCGTCATCCTACAACTCATGACATCCTCAAACTCAGGACATCCTACAACTCATGACATCCTCAAACTCAGGACATCCTACAACTCATGACATCCTCAAACTCAGGACATCCTACAAATCATGACATCCTCAAACTCAGGACATCCTACAACTCATGACAACTTCAAACAGTCATCCTACAACTCATGACATCCTCAAACAGTCATCCTACAACTCATGACATCCTCACACTCAGGACATCCTACAACTCATGACAACCTCAAACAGTCATCCTACAACTCATGACATCCTCAAACTTAGGACATCCTACAACTCATGACAACCTCAAACAGTCATCCTACAACTCATGACATCCTCAAACAGTCATCCTACAACACATGACATCCTCAAACAGTCATCCTACAACTCATGACATCCTCAAACTTAGGACATCCTACAACTCATGACAACCTCAAACAGTCATCCTACAACTCATGACATCTTCAAACTTTGGACATCCTACAACTCATGACATCCTCAAACAGTCATTCTACAACTCAGGACAACCTCAAACAGTCATCCTACAACTCATGACATCCTCAAACTCCGTCATCCTACAACTCATGACATCCTCAAACTTAGGACATCCTACAACTCATGACATCCTCAAACAGTCATCCTACAACTCATGACATCCTCAAACAGTCATCCTACAACTCATGACATCCTCAAACAGTCATCCTACAACACATGACATCCTCAAACAGTCATCTTACTACTCATGACATCCTCAAACAGTCATTCTACAACTCAGGACAACCTCAAACAGTCATCCTACAACTCATGACATCCTCACACTCAGGACATCCTACAACTCATGACATCCTACAAAACCTTTTTATGCTACAACTTAGGACATCCACAAACCCATGACATCCTACAACTCAGGACATCCACAAACCCATTACATCATACAACTAATGAGATCATACAACTCATGACGTCCTAAAACTCATAACATCCTACAAACTCTTGACATCTTACAAACTTATAACAGCAAAATCTCATGACATTTACAAACCCAGTTCATCCTACAAGTAGTAATATAAGATCTTACAATTTATGAAATTCACAAACCCATTACATCCTACAACTATTAAAAACCCTACAACTCATGACATCCTAAAATTTTTATGATATCCTACAACCTAAAACATTATTAAAATCATGACATCCTTCAACTAATGATATATCATCAAACATTTAGTGGGTAGCGAAATCATCAAACATTTTCAAACTCATGACATCTATTCTCTAACTCATGAAATCCTTATTGAAAGTTAAAAAATATCCCAAAGATCTTTTCAACGTAAGCCTCTAATTGATTATGAAAGCTCACATATATTCTGTCTTTCTTTTATAAAGGGAAACAACTCATCTGGAGATCGAGCCGTTCACCATTCTGGGAGTCTGTGCAGGATTGATTCCCTACCCCCACCACAACCAGTCCCCCAGGAACACCTACCAGTGTGCCATGGGCAAGCAAGCGATGGGTGAGGGGTCAAACAGGAGTCTATAGCTCCTTCTTTTATTTATACTAGTCGTCCAGACACTCTCATTGGCCCCATGAAGTCTTTCATCATTAAAATAATTCTAGAAATACTCATGGCAGCCCCCACCTTCCTTTCTATATAATGATATCTTATTAATACTGTACAACCCTTGATCTTTGTTTTCCCTTCAACTTTTTGTTTCATCTATAATATTTTTCCAAAAAGGATGTCTTCATTTCTTTCGAAATATTTGCATGAAAGAAAATTAATTTAAAAAAACACATTACTTATCGTTTAAATTAAACTTTAATCCATTGTGCAAGGAGATTCAGTCTTCCAAATATGAGCTTGTGTTAAGTATATGGACATAGAGGTACACATGTACTGTTGCAATGATATAGACACTTTGACGTACAGGTATTTGTTGTTTTATGTTATCTAATAAGTACATGTATGTACATACATGTAAATTGATACACAGGTACATGTACCATTGGATATAACCAGAGGAATCGTATAGACACACATGATGTACTTGTTGTTTTATATATCTAGTATATATATATATATATACAGGTACCATTGGATATAACCAGAGGAATCGTATAGACACCTTGATGTACTTGTTGTGCTACCCACAGGCACCTCTAGTTAAATCTAAGGTAAGTTTCAAATTATCCAAAACAGCTGATTTACATGTGTCTCTTCAATGGACAGGATATGCTATTGCTCTGCAAATGTAGTTGTGTAGATCTCAGTAAAATACAATTTATTATATCAAACCAATAAAAAAGTAGAAAACTTATTTCGTGAAAGAATGTAGGTTAGTCATGACAAATGATCTTGAAAGTCGAAAAGTCAAGTCACCATATATGTAATTTCTTGACAATGGTCAGACTTCAACATGTTTGACCTTTACTGATGTTTGGTCAGAGGTCATCAGAACAGTACCAGTACTAAATGAAACAACATTTTATGCCCTAAAAGAGGATTATTTCTTATTGTTTTGATTACTGAGTTTACTGATTCTTATAAACCACAGTTTGTCACTCCTTCTCATGGTTTTCAGACGATTGAGCTTATCCACTTTGACAAGTTACCAGCCGGACAAAATGCCACTGTCGCAGTGATGAGTTTCAGTGGGTACGACATTGAGGACGCCCTTGTCCTGAACAAAGCTTCTCTTGATAGAGGTCAGTTTATCAATCACTCCTGTGCTAACTCAGATACTGGCAGGAAATGTGATCTTGTCTCTTGTTATTTTTTTCAGACCTTAGCAATATAGTAAAATATGTATCTTTGTTTTGATGTTAAGAAATGTAGCGGTTACTTGTGGTGTATCATTTTGTTGATGTGAAGAAATGTAGTGGTTACTTTACATATGGCTTCTGTGTCTGCTGTTTGGGCAGTGTCTGGTGAACAGAAAATGGTCTCATTTCAGTCTGTTTTTTTGGGGGGGTGGGGGCTGGGTACCAGTGCATTGATGTTTTGATATGCGGCAGTTTCTTGAGGCATATATGTGGTTTCTGTTTCAGGTTTTGGGCGGTGTCTAGTGTACAGGAAGCAAGCCTGCACCCTAAAACGCTACACCAACCAGAGCTTTGACAAGGTGATGGGACCGATGGTGGACGCCAGCACCCACAAACCTATCTGGAAACACGAGTCTCTCGACTCCGATGGTATCTGCTCGCCAGGTTGGGATTTATATTGTATAAATTCGGTTAATTTTATGATGATCTGATTTTTGGGGGTTTTTTTTCACAGTTACTTCCACATCTTTATTAAATATCAAATTCTGAAATTATGTCTGGATTTACAGTACTGTAAGAAAAGGAACCAAATGTAAATTGATACCTTATAAGATAACATATGATAATATAATATTTATGCCCCCCTTCGAAGAAGGGAGGGCATATTGCTTTGCTGCTGTCTGTCGGTTGGTCAGTCTGTCGGTCCACCAACAGTTTCCGTTCATTTTCTTCGCTAAGGATGAACTTATTGAAATGAAATTCGGTATACAGGTTTATCATGATAATGTCTATGTCAAGTTCAATATTGGATACGATTGAGCAATTTTTGACAGAGTTATAGCCCTTGGATGTAGAAAAATTCCTGTTATTTGCAGTTTCCACTTATTTACTTCGCAGAGGATGAACATATTGAAATGAAATTTGATATACAGATTTATCAGGATGATAATATCTAGGTCAAGTTCGATATTTGGTACGATCAAGCAATTTTTGACAGAATTATGGCCCTTGGACGTAGAAAACTTCCTGTTATTTGCAGTTTCCGCTTATTTACTTCGCAGAGGATGAACGTATTGAAATGAAATTTAATATACAGATTTATCATGATGATAATATCTAGGTCAAGTTTGATATTAGGTATGATCGAGCAATTTTCGACAGAGTTATGGCCCTTGGACATAGAAAAATTCCAGTTATTTGCAGTTTCTGCTCATTTTCTTCGCAGATATGAAATTGGGTATACAGGTTTATCAAAATAATATCTAGGTCAAGTTTGATTTTGGGTATGATAGAGCAATTTTTGACAGAGTTATACCCCTTGGACTTAGAAAAATTCCAGTTATTTGCAGTTTACATTCATTTTCTTTGTGGATGTTTCCAAGGGAGGGGGGCATAAGTGTTTTACAAACATCTCTTGTTGATTGTATGGAATGCAAATAGATCACTAAAAAATGTTATGGGATTGTTTGACCAGGGGAGAGAATGGAAAACCGGCAGGTGCTTGTCAACAAATGGATGCCCACTGTGACAATGAATCCAATTCAACAGTCACCTACAACTCAGGGACCTCCACAGGGGCCTGAGTATAGGGAGGTCCCCATAACGTAAGTAATAACATCACTTCTATATATAACCCCAGGGGCCGGAGTTACAGAGGTCCCCATCAAGTAAGTAATAGCGAGTGCAGCGATGAGGGGCAATGCGCCGCTCATGAAGCAAGCTCCATAGACAGTGTGTACAAACTGAGGAAATTTGAGTTGAGATCTGCACATTGTTCAAAGAAATTTTTATGAGGCCACTTGAAAAAGTTTTACATATCCCAATAATCCTTTGTGGCCCATATAGCAACATGGTGGAACAGGAAGCATTTCTAAGGAATATTCTTGCCTGTAAATCACATACATCTTTTTCATTTAGCAATTAAAAAAATCTTTTAAAACACTTTAGTGAGCAACACATATGCTGACGTAAAAAAAACCTGTACCTATCTGAACTTTTGCTGACATATGAGGTCATTTCCTTCCCTGAATTTATCCAATAATTTACGAGAACTGTCGGGAGCAAAAGAAAGTTAGGTATGATGTCACAGTGATCTCAGGCTATTTTTCTGGTGATAAATTTAGAGGTGGATCAAGTATTGCAATGGTGTCAGGTGGTGTAAGTACTCGCTATTTCAGTGTTAACGGCGACTCTTCGGCTGATTAGTTTTGTTTTGATAGATTTTTTGACTTAGTAAAAAGGATGATACGCATCCAAGATCCAAGTTAAATTAATTGCATAAAAAAACGTCTTATTTTTATTAGACCTACATACAACCACGTCATTTGGTAAGTAAAAAAAAAACAGTAAACATTTACAATTTCTATATGTTGGTTGCATTCGGTCAAACCTTAAAATAATATTGCCAATGGGATATCACACAGATAGGGGAGGGCACATGTCTAAACGCATATATAGCATACAAAAATAAAAACATTAAAAAAAAAATTGATGTAACAGAGAATTAATTAAAATTCAGATAACAACAAGGAACAAAAGAGAAATAACACTGAAAAGCAATTTATTGTCTACTGATTTTATTAATCAGTTATTCCCCAAGCATTAAAAAATAAAGGAATGATAGTACATGATTGTTTTGCTTTTAAAAAAAATCAAACAAATACTTATTTTTAAAAATATTTTAATAAGTCTGTTTTATATTTGATAAATGATCAGTGGTAGTTGGGTTAACTATGTATTTTAGTCTAGGGCGGGACAATTGGAATAAATGTTTTATGGTTCCTGGAGGGTGTAAAAGTATTATAGAGCAAGCCAAAGATTAAGGTTGGAGCAAGTCCACAGGTTGTATTTCACAATGATGAGAGATGTGTAGTTCCTTCTGCTTTTGCCCCAGCGGTCACACCATGAAACATATTAACATCAATCCCATCTATATATTTATACATTGTATAACCCTAGAGGACATCATATTGAGCGGTCTAGTATATCACATAATTTATTTAGTTAATTATCAGATCTTTTCAATATATGATCTCAGGAGTTGTAATTAGAGAAGTTTTCATCATGACAGTGTTTGGAGCTCTTAACTTCTCAATAGATAAAACTAAATACCAGAATATACTAATGATCATGTATAAAGATTGTTGTTGTTTTCACATGTAGATATAAAGGAGCGGAGGCCTGTTACATTGAGAAGGTGCTGATTTCGTCCAATCCTGAGGAGGCTTTCTTAATCAAGATATTACAGCGACAGACGCGTCGGCCAGAGATTGGAGACAAATTCAGCAGCAGACACGGTCAGAAAGGGTGAGTGGGATTCTTACCAACACAACAGAATATCTACTGACTAGAAACTGAGTACAGACCTTATACAGGTTACAGGCACAAATGCAATTCACTAGACACTAGACATATCAGTGTTTTTGATTTATATTTTAAAGGTTTACTTTGTAATTTTTTTACTTCATTTTACCTAAGTTATTCATAGGTAATGTACGGTGTTATGTAAAATGTAATTTAGTTGATTAAAATTATTGATATGAATTTCTCTATTGAACAAGTTTTTGAAATAGCTACATACTCAAACTTCTTTTATTAGCTGTTTTACTTTTTGTTGCATTTTAGGGATGTTAGCTTTATTTTCTATTCTATTAATTTTCTGCAGGGTTTGTGGATTAATTGTCCCACAAGAAGATATGCCATTCACTGATCTGGTAAATATAACATGTAGAAATGACTTGTAAAATTAACGGTATATAGATCTGATTAATATAACATAAAGAAATAACTTGTAAAATTAATTGAGAACAGTGTCAAAGAAGAATTGTTTTCTCTTTAATCTCTATTTGCATTCAAAAGTGAACTTTTGAGATGATTATTATTTTTTTACTTTTCCTTTTAGGGTATTTGTCCAGACATTGTAAGTATGAATTAGATTGAGTCGTTTCAAATACTAGTATAGGTAAGCATAATACATGTATAGTGAGTATTATAGTAGCACAATATTATGAGACACCGGTATTACTTTCTCTTTATAAATAAGTACAATCCCTTTGCTAGCATATTGTATCATCATCTTTTAATATTTATATAAGCTTATCATTGTTACATATCCTATGGCATTTGTAAAGTTTCTGTCATTTTAATTGCAAAATTTATTTTTTTATTTGTCAGACTTGCACTATTGAGTTAACCTGACCCTGTAACAATTTTGTATTAAATTTGTGTATTACATTTATAAGTAAGTGTAGAGACTTATCATTTTTATATGAGTAGGTTACATAAAAGTGTTGGATTGTTGTTGCTAATTTTAAACTTTATATTATATTGATTTAAGATATAGGAACATATTCAAACATAAAAGCTTAAATAATCAGATATTACATGTATTTTTATTAATTAACTACATGTATAACAAAAAACATCAGATTCAATATTTTAAAGTACATATAAATCTAATAGGTAGTTTGTTGACCATCTCTTCACATTAGCAAGTGATAATGTCAATGTTTAATCCCCTTTCTGTTTTATTCTGTAGATTAAAGTTACCCGTCAAGAATGACATTCTTCTGTTCTATTCTGTAAATAATGAATCCCCATGGTTACCCATCCAAAATGAGGGTGATTCTTTGGTTTTATTCTGTAGATAATGAATCCCCATGGTTACCCGTCCAGAATGACGGTCGGTAAGCTGATGGAACTGTTGGGAAGTAAGGCCGGGGTCCTGGAAGGGAAATTCCACTACGGAACAGGTAACTGACAGTATTATTTCTCTGTGACATGGAAATAACAGAAAATATAATGATTGACATCTGTGGATTCCCTGGAAAATTTACTACAAAACTCATTACTCATTACAAACAAATTATTCCTAGAAGCCCTCCTGGAAACATTTTCTGAATCTGTGCAATGATAAACAAAACTGTGCATTATGTACCAATGCAGGATAAAAATTGTTAAAGCGTTTCTTGAATCTTGAAATAAAAACTAAGGTGCAGCTTAGAAATGATTGAAAATTTTAATGCTTAAAGAATTTTTAAAAAATGTTTGGTACAAACATAAACATGCACCTCAGCCAGCCACAAGACAGGCTTATTGTACGATAATCATCTATCTGTAATCAGTGACAAACATTAGTTAAATATCATTTATAAGGAGAGATTATTTGGATGTCTGTAACTATAGTGAGATTTGTTAGAAACTCTGAACTCCTGTGTTTTTCATTCTTAAGTTTTGTGGTTTTTTTAGCATTTGGGGGAGACAAAGTCTGTGATTTATCAGAGGATCTCGTAAAACATGGATTTAATTATCTCGGCAAGGACTTTGTAACCTCAGGAATAACTGGGTAAGCTGCCTGGTTTTTATGTACAAATATTCTGCAATACTCACCATGAATACTTATAATAATAGGTAAAAGTAGTATCACAAGTTCTTGTATTTTATCTTTAATAATTCTGTTGTCTGAACTTTAGGGAGCCGCTGGAGGCCTACATATTCTTTGGCCCCATATACTATCAGAAACTGAAGCACATGGTTCTAGATAAGATGCATGCCCGAGCCAAGGGACCGAGAGCGGTACTGACTCGACAACCTACAGAGGGGCGATCTCGAGATGGAGGTCTGAGATTGGGAGAGATGGAACGAGATTGTCTCATTGGTTATGGAGCAAGGCAAGTTTATCAAACATAATTTTACGATGTTTGCTAAATATAAATTATTGTATGATCACAGTCTTAAGAACTTTGGGGGAAATGATAATGATTTCTAATGATAAAAAATTTATCCCTGAGTTTTAGAAAAAAAGAACTTGTGGTATTGAAAATCATAATGAATATTCATCAAATAATCATGATCATGGAATATCGAAGTAAATATGAAGTGAGTGTTGATTCCTTTACAGCATGCTCCTACTGGAGAGACTGATGATATCTAGCGACGCCTTTGAGGTGGACGTATGCGGAGAATGTGGTCTCCTGGGATACTCAGGCTGGTGCGAGTTCTGTAAATCCTCACGTCATGTCTCCACTCTCAAAATGCCGTACGCCTGTAAACTGTTGTTCCAGGAGTTACAGTCGATGAACATTGTGCCAAGACTATCTCTAAAACGTTACAATGAAGTCTAGTACATGTAATACAGACCCTATATTCCTACATAATTTTGTACAAGTTCACACTATTTTGTTGGCAATAAATTGGAATCAGTAATGTACCTGATAACCATATGTTTGTTTTATTGTCACCAATGTTTGAAAACCTAGAAGAGATAAAGAACACATTCTACCCCATGCAACAAGTTGTGGGGGGGGGGGATAAGATTTTTGGCCCATCCGTCAGTCAGTCTCTCTCAACATTTCAGGTACCAGTGAATCATCAAGGTGTCATATATTTTTGAAAAAAAACCCGTGTATGATAGCAACAAAAAGGTCTTCCGTTCTTGTATTACATAATACATGTATTATTGATCTCAATTTTTTTTTATAGAAACTACTTTCATCAAATACAAAGAAATGGTTTAAAGATATCTACATACGTAGGTCTATCTTTCCTCAAAGTTTGGTTGTTTAAGTCTCTGCCAAATCTGAGATCTCGTTGAGACAAGGCTTTGTCTCGGGTCCGGAAACGGACAAACGGAAGTGCTCAATGAAAATTAAAATTTAATTCTTGTACATTTACTTAATGTATATCATTGTTGATTGTCTAACTAAAACAGTCAAAAAAGAAACAGCCAAATTAATTTAAAACTTGATTTGTTTTAACGGTTCCGGTGAGAACTGGAAGTGACGGTTGACAAAATGAAAACCGTCGAACATATCTTCAACCAAATATCTATCATCCACAAACGTTTTTCCTTTTGATCACTTACAGTTTTTGAGATCTTGCGGATACAATATTTGAAAAAAGAAAGCTACCTGAAATATTTGAGATATCTCACCGGAAGTAGAATTTGTTGTTTATTTAACATTGCATAGACATATTAAGTAAAGTTGTGTGTGTGTGTGTGTGTGTGTGTATTCAATTCAATTCAATTCAATTCAATTTCTTTATTAACCAATTAAGGGCCCTCAAGGGGCAACATGAAGACTGTTGACATACAACATCCAATGAACATAAAACATTCAATAAACATATACAAGAGGGAAAGAGCTGGATGATTGAAAGAGCTAAGACAGACATGAACAATTAAATAGTATATATGTATATATATATATATATATATATATATATATATATGTATAATTATGTATGTTTCCATACATTCAATACAGTGTCTTCTATATATTTATGTTAAACACCATACATAAATATGTCAAGATACAAATGCACATACAAATTTGAAATAGTTTATCATATGATTGAAAAAATAAAAAACCAATATTTGAATAGGAAATACAGATTAAGGCAATGCCTTTTGTAAAAATTTATCAACAGAGTTTAATATATCTAATTCTTCACAGTTTAGAATCCAAAAATATTTTTGTTTAGTTTATCTTCTATATATATATATATATATATATATCCCGATTTTGGAAATTTCCCCGAAACAAAATTATGTGAAGAAGACGTTTACCTATATATTAAAATTAGAATACTGAATTATAAATTTTACACATATTACACTTTTACTAAATCAAACCCATAAATATATTAGAACAACGTTTTATTAAAGATGAAACCATTTTTTTTCCAACGAAAAAATCCGGTTATTAAAATGGTGAGCGGCTGCCGAAAGGGTACCCTCATTGTACGGATAACTCCTCCTACAGTTTTCAAGATAGGAAGTTGTCCTTTTGCAGATCAATTGTACATATATCAGAGGTGTGCATATTGCTAAGATTTTGATTTCCGATAATTTATGAAAAAATACCAGCTTTTGAACTTGGTCATTTTTTGGCAAAATATTGCATATAGGGTACCCTAATTGTACGGATAACTCCTCCTACAGTTTTCAAGATAGGAAGTTGTCCTTTTGCAGATCAATTGTACATATATCAGAGGTGTGCATATTGCTAAGATTTTGATTTCCGATAATTTATGAAAAAATACCAGCTTTTGAACTTGGTCATTTTTTGGCAAAATATTGCATATAGGGTACCCTAATTGTACGGATAACTCCTCCTACAGTTTTCAAGATATGAAGTTGTTCTTTTGCAGATCAATTGTACTTATATTAGAGGTGTGCATATTGCTAGGATTTTGATTTCCGATAATTTATGAAAAAAATACCAGCTTTTGAACTTAGTCATTTTTTGGCAAAATATTGCATATAGGGTACTCCATTTCACTGGATACGGGTTGACATGGATTATCATATGGATACAGTTTTTATAAAAGAAAACCCGGTTTGCTGTCACATTGACAGCTTTTCACTTGTTTCAACATTTTAACTTTATTTCAGTATTGATAAATATTAAAAGAACCCAATATACGAAACAGGGAAAAGCGCTGATATCGTACTTGCATAATAAGTAACCTTTTAAGATATGACAAATGTTTGTACTGGTTTTTAGCTCACCTGAGCTGAAAGCTCAAGTGAGCTATTCTGATCACATTTTGTCTGTCGTCTGTCTGTCCGTCTGTCCGTCTGTCCGTCCGTCCGTAAACTTTTCACATTTTCAACATCTTCTCAAGAACTACTAGGCCAATTTCAACCAAACTTGGCACAAATCATCCTTAGGCAAAGGGGATTCAAAGTTGTGAAAATTAAGGGCCATACCCGCTTTCAAGGGGAGATAATTAGAAATTAATGAAAAATTTCGAGAAATTTTCAAAAATCTTCTTCTCAAGAACCAGAAAGCCAGGAAAGCTGAAACTTGTGTGGAAGCATCCTCAGGTAGTCTAGATTCAAAGTTGTGAAATTCATGACCCCCAGGGGTAGGGTGGGGCCACAATGGGGGGTCGAAGTTTTACATAGGAATATATAGAGTAAATCTTTAAAAATCTTCTTCTCAGAAACTAAACAGCCAGGAAAGCTGAAACTTGTGTGGAAGCATCCTCAGGTAGTGTAGATTCAAAGTTGTGAAATTCATGACCCCCAGGGGTAGGGTGGGGCCACAATGGGGGGTCGAAGTTTTACATAGGAATATATAGAGTAAATCTTTAAAAATCTTCTTCTCAGAAACTAAACAGCCAGGAAAGCTGAAACTTGTGTGGAAGCATCCTCAGGTAGTCTAGATTCAAAGTTGTGAAATTCATGACCCCCGGGGGTAGGGTGGGGCCACAATGGGGGGTCGAAGTTTTACATAGGTATATATAGAGTAAATCTTTAAAAATCTTCTTCTCAGAAACTAAACAGCCAGGAAAGTTGAAACTTGTGTGGAAGCATCCTCAGGTAGTGTAGATTCAAAGTTGTGAAATTCATGACCCCCAGGGGTAGGGTGGGGCCACAATGGGGGGTCGAAGTTTTACATAGGTATATATATAGAGTAAATCTTTAAAAATCATCTGCTCAGAAAAAACTGCCAGGAAAGCTGAAACTTGTGTGGAAGCATCCTCAGGTAGTCTAGATTCAAAGTTGTGAAATTCATGACCCCCAGGGGTAGGGTGGGGCCACAATGGGGGATCGAAGTTTTACATAGGTATATATAGAGTAAATCTTCTTCTCAGAAACTAAACAGCCAGGAAAGCTGAAACTTGTGTGGAAGCATCCTCAGGTAGTCTAGATTCAAAGTTGTGAAATTCATGACCCCCAGGGGTAGGGTGGGGCCACAATGGGGGGTCGAAGTTTTACATAGGAATATATAGAGTAAATCTTTAAAAATCTTCTTCTCATAAACTAAACAGCCAGGAAAGCTGAAACTTGTGTGGAAGCATCCTCAGGTAGTGTAGATTCAAAGTTGTGAAATTCATGACCCCCGGGGTATGGTGGGCCCACAATGGGGGGGTCGAAGTTTTACATAGGAATATATAGAGTAAATCTTTAAAAATCATCTGCTCAGAAAAAACTGCCAGGAAAGCTGAAACTTGTGTGGAAGCATCCTCAGGTAGTGTAGATTCAAAGTTGTGAAAATCATGATCCCTGGGGGTAGGGTGGGGCACAATGGGGGGTCGAAGTTTTACATAGGAATATATAGAGTAAATCTTTAAAAATCTTCTTCTCAGAAACTAATCAGCAAGATGATTCTTTATCATTGTTAAAACTTTGGCTCCAGGACAATTCTTCGGCCTCACAAGAAGGTTCAGAGTTTGATGTAGCTAAATATCCCATATATAAACAATTGTAAAGGATCTTTTTGAGAACTGCAATACTCAACATGTGATATGACTATAGAATTGAAGCAGGCAGCTATTTTTTCATTAGAATCTTTTTGTATTACTGTATTGAGTTATTGCCCTTGATTTATTGATTCTTGATTATTTTAATTAATGCATCCACTGTTAACCAATTATTGTGATGATTATTTTTATACAATAATAAATATTCAATGTATATAAGTTGTTCTGCATAAGAAGTTTTGGGTAAGGCCAGATTATTTTGTTTATTTTTGATTTCCAATTTTTAGATACTAGGAATTATTTTAGGTTGGCACATATATAGGGACAGTGTCTATTGCATTTTGATGAGCGACTGTTTGGGGTTAAACTTGAACAGGTATGGATAGATTGAGTGTGTACACATCCTTGCTCTATCTAATCTATGTGTTTTCTAACCTTCGGTACAAAGTGTGCGGTCATTCCTGCCCTGTATCGCATTAATACAATTGTGCAGTCATATCTGCTTGTATTGGTGGTGGTAGTGGCGGAGCACTAATGTATGGTCATCCATGCTGGTGTTCAGGCCTTTCTAGCCACTTGCGGCACTCCCTGCTTGCGTTAAGTTGAGCTGTTGGTGCAAGTGTGCGGTCATCCCTGCTTGCGTAAACGTTGGTACCTGTTGAGTTGCGTAGGTGTGCGGTCATCCCTGCCTGCGTAACTTTGAGTCCCTATATATGTGCAGGAGCGGTGATTAAAGTCTGCTCTTGTAAATATTGGCAGCAATCAGGGCTATCCGAGTTCCAAGGGGGAAAAATGGATTTTATTTATACAGGATCTACATGTATTATTGTACATTGTCCAGATTGTTTGTTTTATGACTCCCTGTAGCTGACTTTATCATACCTATTGTTCCTCAGGTGAGCGATGTGGCCCATGGGCCTCTTGTTGTACATGACACCTTTTTTTACTTACAGACACTTAATTAAATTCTAACTGGTAGCTAATTAGGTATAATTTCTGATGTAACATAATGTTAGAATATAGCACTTGTAAATCATCTTTTTAGACGAAAAATTGCAACACTTAACGGTCTCTAAAAAGAAATTGCATTGTTCAAATTTGAATAAAAATTTAGCAGTATGATTGACTGATTGTCATGACCGGCCAGTAATTAAATTATTTTAAAATAATGATGAAAATTTGACCGTGGGTTTGAGATTATTAGTATATATGACGGATGTGAAAATTGATAAAAATCCTAAATAATGTAATCACATTTGACCTTAAACCTTTTGATATGACCTTGAAATTTGATAGGCATAAAATCTGAACACTGCATGGTGATGGTTGTGTTCAAATTTGTAAGTCTTTACTATCACTATATGAACGGAACACAAGTTGCTCAATTTTAAATGATACAAGGCTAAATTGCACAAAAATCAAACGAACACCATTCAAATGTAGTTTCATGGGCGTTTCCTCTTGTTTTACAAGATAACATTTATTTGATTCAAAATCATTTCGATATTTGATATCTGTTACTGTATACATTTAAATATATTATAATATTAATATGAAAACCTCTATAGTTCAGACAGATACAACTATAAGTTAATGCACAGTTAGCCTGAATAATGAATACCGTTATATATTTAGTACAAGAAAAGTTAGAAACTCCAATATTAAAGTTGGGGATTTAAGGGGAAAATCACAACCTGGCACCAATACACGTTTGTAGAAAATCAAATCAAATATGTATACATATTTGATTTGAAATATAAATATATTTAAATATATTTACCCCCCCCCCCCCCCCCAAAAAAAAGTAGCTATTTTGAAGATACGAGTTATGCCTCTTGGCGTAATGGAATATTACATTACTTTATAACAGATTATTAGTTTGTTAGAACAAATTAAAAATTTGTTAAAACAAATTGATAACTTGTAATAAAAAAAATCAATAAAAAATACTGCTGCGGCCTGTAATATAACATGCTACGTGCATGTATCAGTTGTTGTGATTACGTAATATTGGTTACGTAATGTAACGTAAATAAAAATATCCAGTTTTAAAATTTAGAATTTATTAAAGTTCAAAATCACAATTAAAGAAACATCATTTTAAAAAGAAATCCAAAGTGAGAGTGACAAATAATTATCAATCCCGCATGTCTCATCTTTGACAACTCCTCCCCTTTTTCTATAAAGGACCAATGAAATAACTCCAAGATGGAACCAAAATTTGGGGAACGCTCAAAGACATAAATTCTCAAAACAGGATACAGGAGGGAATTACTATAATAAATTCAAAGACACGCAAGTCTTAAGATCTGACCATCAATCAGATAAACGAAAATAAACAAATGGCAATAAAGTCTATGCCCCACGTCCCTGTCGTAGGAGGTGGAAACGGGTTATGCCGGCTAACGGGGCTATGCCTGCAGCATGGGGCCAGTCACCCCTTCTGCGGTGAACACTGACTACAGAAACAGACACACAGAGAAAAGTATTACCTGGTTCACCAGTAGGTAACATCAGAAATGAAAGCATGACGTCTAGTCAGGAAAATCATCAGAGAACTACTAGACTGAGAAGCTACCTTCTGAGACCAAACCGCAACATCAACATAGCAGCATGGAACGTGCGGACTATGTTTGAAACTAGCAGATCAGCACAGATCGCCAAAGAGATGAAGCAATATGATATCAGCATTCTTGGCATAAGTGAAGCACGTTGGACAGGCTCTGGAAAAATAACTTGTAATAGTGAGACCATCATCTACTCAGGCAAGGATCAAGATCACCAGAGTGGCGTAGCAATAATGATGAGTAAAGAAACATCAAAGACACTGATAGAATGGTACCCTGTGAACGACAGAATACTGTACGCTAGGTTCGATTCCAAACACATCAAGCTCAGTGTGATTCAGTGTTACTCGCCAACCAACGATGCTAATGATGATGAAAAGGACACTTTCTACAATCAACTTCAGAGCGTGCTACATCGAACACCGAAACACGATATGGTGATAGTTATGGGAGACCTTAATGCTAAAGTGGGAAAGGATAACACCGGCAAGGAGGCATGTATGGGAGCACATGGCATTGGACAATTAAATGAAAATGGAGAACGTCTACTAGACTTCTGCGAGATAAATGGACTAGTGGTCTGCAACACAATCTTTGCACACAAGGACATTCACAAGTACACATGGGTTTCGCCAGATAAGAGAACAAAGAACCAAATAGACTACATCATGATCAATAAGAGGTGGAGGAGATCAGTTATAGATGCTCGGACGTACAGAGGTGCAGATATTAACAGCGATCACATACTCTTACGTGCCAAAATACAACTTAAGTTAAAGGCAACGAGGAAAGTGCAAGGACGTAGGAAGTTTGCAGTGAATAAACTTAAACAGCTAGAGGTAAAGGAAGCCTTTAAACTGGAACTGAGGAACAGATTCTCTGCACTAGAGACCATGAATGATGAAAACAACATAGACGGAAAGTGGGATAATATCAAGGACTGTTTTACTTCCGCTGCAACTGACACATTGGGATATAGGAAAAGTGTGAAAGAAGAATGGATAACATCAGATACATGGACTCTAATATCAGAGAGAAAGAAGATCAGATCTAAAATATTAGACTGTAAAGACAACACAGAGATGGAATCCTTGTCAAAGTCTTACAGAGACAAGGACAGAGAGGTCAAGAGGAGTGCAAGACGTGACAAACGAAAACGCATAGAAGACAGTGCCTGTAGAGCTGAGGAAGCAGCAAGGACTGGAAATATCCAAGAACTCTATAAAATTACAAAAATGATGTCTGGAAAATTTACCAACAATTCAAGTGTTGTGAAAGACCATCATGGCAACATTCTTTCCAAGGACAGCGACATCATGAAAAGGTGGGCAGAACATTTTAGATCAGTTTTGAACAGAGGAGACCCATGCCAACCACCAGACATTGACAACGAAAATGTAACAGAACTTGACATTAGTGTGGAGGAAATAAGCCTAATGGAAATACAGAAAGCAATCAGGAAAATGAAAGACAACAAGGCTGCAGGAGTAGATGACATCCCAGCAGAATTACTAAAAGCAGACATTGAAGCAACATCTATTGTTATGCACAACCTTTTCCAAGATATTTGGAGAACCACCAAGATACCATCAGATTGGAAAAGTGGAATTATTATAAAACTTCCAAAAAAAGGAGATAAAACAGAATGCAACAACTGGAGGGGAATCACACTTTTACCAACAATAAGTAAAGTTTTTACCAGAGTTCTCTTGGACAGAGTAAAACACCAAGTTGATGCACAACTTAGAAAGGAGCAAGCAGGATTCAGACCAGGTAGATCATGCTGTGACCAAATCTTTGTATTACGAAACATCATAGAACAGTCAATAGAGTGGCAGTCCTCTTTATACCTCAACTTTGTTGACTTCGAGAAGGCCTTCGACAGTGTACATCGGGAAAGTTTATGGAAACTCCTAAGACTGTACGGACTACCACTGAAGATCATTAACATCATTAGAATACTACATGAAGGATTTCAGTGTAGTGTGATGGTTGACAAAGGCCAAACCGAGTGGTTCCCAGTAACATCAGGGCTGAAACAAGGCTGTATGCTATCACCTCTACTCTTTTTAGTGGCCATAGACTGGGTCATGAGAGAATCCACCAGAGACCAGAATAACGGCATTAGATGGAATATGGGAAACAAACTGGATGACCTAGATTATGCCGATGACCTATGCCTTATCTCTTCCACTCATCAGCATATTCAGGAAAAAACAACCAAACTGCACACAACATCTACAAGCCTAGGACTTAACATCAATTTAAAGAAGACCAAAATAATGAGAATAAATGCACGGAACAAGAACTCCGTACAAGTAAATGGAGAGCCTTTGGAAGATGTAGACACCTTTACATACCTGGGCAGCATTATAACAACATCAGGAGGTACGGACGAGGATATTACATCAAGAATTAATAAAGCCCGTCATGTGTTTGCCATCTTAAAACCAGTATGGACATCCTCCTATATGACCACAAGAACAAAACTCAGGATTTTCAACAGCAATGTAAAATCAGTATTGCTATATGGCTCAGAATGCTGGAAGCTCCGGAAAGACCTCACAAAGAAACTGAGAGTATTCGTAAACCGATGCTTACGGTCCATATTCAAGATCAGATGGCCAAAAGTAGTATCTAATAACGAACTCAGAGATATGGCAGGTCAAGAAGACATATCCGTGGAAATCGCTAGAAGGAAGTGGAGATGGATCGGCCATGTGCTCAGAAAAGACCAGCACGACATTACCAGAGAAAGCATCTTCTGGACAGCTGATGGGAAAAGGAAAAGGGGTAGGCCTAAAACAACATGGCGAAGAACAGCAGAGAGTGAGCTGAAAAAGATAGAGCTAACATGGAAAACAGTGGTGGCAAAAGCAAAGAATCGGACTGGGTGGAGAGACTGTGTGGCTGCCTTATGTGCCACCTGGCATGAAGAGGCCTAAGTAAGTAAGTAAAATAAACAGGGGATCACTGTGAGAAATGGATAAGGGAGAGGAGGGAGATGTCAACATGAGAGATCACAAACAGATGCGGCAATGTATTTCTAAAATGATCAAACAAATTAAATTTCAAACATAAAATACCACTCGGTCTACAAAAGGAAATTAATTCAATATGAATGAAATATATAAAAATGTTGTCTTTATCAATAAAATATACGTATGTATATAACATCCGCCCCGAAAAAAAAATTGACATTCAATTTTAGATATAAAAAAAAATTGATAAAGACAATAAAATCATACTGCAAAAACATTAAAAAAATAAACATTACTCACCATATAAAAACACAAAACTCAAGTCCTAACGAATTAAACCAAATCAATGCCGGTCCAGATAGATGGAGATGGAAAGCTGCAACACGTCTATCATCAGTTGTAAGATTTTGGTATATACAAAATGATTCGAATTCCATAAGAAAGTTTTTGCCATTTTCGGAACTAAATCCACTGAATTTTTTCAAAGATACTTTGTCCGAAATTGATGAAACATTGTTTCCTCGTGAATAATTTAGTGAACTTCGAGGATTGAAGACAGGAGTGTCATCTAGCCCTGCTTCCATATTGATAACAGTTGGAGGTGTACTAAAATCACTGTTTAGTCCTCGTACAGGCGTAAACATTGTTTTGTTTTTTTTTTAACTCAATAAATTAACGCAAAAATAGTCCAAAAGAAGCACAATACGAATTTAGATTCTCCACCATGTTTTGATTACGTAATATTGGTTACGTAATGTAACGTAAATAAAAATATCCAGTTTTAAAATTTAGAATTTATTAAAGTTCAAAATCACAATTAAAGAAACATCATTTTAAAAAGAAATCCAAAGTGAGAGTGACAAATAATTATCAATCCCGCATGTCTCATCTTTGACAACTCCTCCCCTTTTTCTATAAAGGACCAATGAAATAACTCCAAGATGGAACCAAAATTTGGGGAACGCTCAAAGACATAAATTCTCAAAACAGGATACAGGAGGGAATTACTATAATAAATTCAAAGACACGCAAGTCTTAAGATCTGACCATCAATCAGATAAACGAAAATAAACAAATGGCAATAAACAGGGGATCACTGTGAGAAATGGATAAGGGAGAGGAGGGAGATGTCAACATGAGAGATCACAAACAGATGCGGCAATGTATTTCTAAAATGATCAAACAAATTAAATTTCAAACATAAAATACCACTCGGTCTACAAAAGGAAATTAATTCAATATGAATGAAATATATAAAAATGTTGTCTTTATCAATAAAATATACGTATGTATATAACACAGTGTTACCAAAGGCCGGGTGGGTATGGTCGACTGGTGGTCTGAGAAATGTATTTGTTTGGCAGGGATTCCGACGCTTATACAGTATTTACGGTAACTTAATTAACTGTGAATCTTACACAAATCGTTTTCATTATCCTGATTGATTGGGTGGGGTCCGGATGGTCTGACCCACCCTCCCGGCTCTAGGTCTGTTTCTGATGTTTTCAAAGCTTAATTATAGTTGACTGCCTATAAATCAGATATGATAACCACACCAACTTTAATATAAATGTTAGTTTTAGGCAATTTTGTAAAGGAACATTAAAAAACCAATGGGGGGAGGGGGGGGGGCTACCGTATATTTCAAGATCGGGCTCGGGGTACAATTACAAAAAGTCGTCTGGAAGATGCAGCTGCAGATGGACAATTTAAAAACTGGTAGATCTACTTTATATTTATATGATTATGGTTCATTTTTAATTTCAACAATAATGTCATTTACAAAAAATTACCGTCCGTTGTTGTCATACCTGTACTTAGACATAGCAGTCAGAATAAGTCTACATGCCTTCAGAGACATAAATAACATGTTATGCTTCACGGGCCCTGGAAGTTATTGTAAATATATTGCGTGTGCATGTACTTTTTTATACATGCACATGCACATGCAATATATTTACAATAACTTCAAGGGCCCGTGTTATGCCTTATAAAAAAACCCCGAATGTTTCTGATAAAGATGAAAGCTATATAGGCCTATATAAAATAAACATGTCAGTCCTCCAAAGTTTCTTCACTGAATCATGCAAACTTGTTTTGAAAAAGATGATAACTCAACATGTATAAATAGTTTCTTTGAATCAACAGTTTGATGGCATGCGCGGATCCAGAAAGAATTCCCAGGGGATCCGAGGGATAACGATATGTTTGCCGGGAGGAGAGTGGATGGGGAGTGCAAGGTGGAAGTAACTTCACAATGTGAATTTCAGAAGTTCAAATTTTAAATTAGAAAGTATAAAGTCTGAGCTAGGACCCCCCCCCCCCCCAGTCTCCCACAGGGGGGATCAGATCAGTATACAAATATTTATTGCCTGATCAGTCAATAGACCAAAATATTTTCCCTTGGTGCAGGGAACAGCTCATTGTGTTCTATTGCCCAAGGCCAATGGCCTAACAGCAGAGGGCAATTATATAGGATATAGTGAGAGCTGTTCCCTGCACCAAGGGAAAAATTTTCTGGTCTATTGACTAGTCATGCAGGCATATAACCAAAAGTGTTTTATTACCTAATTACATTTTTAGTATTTAGGGTTCACAAATGTATATTACAGAAGGTTTTCATTGGTTTTCATTGCATTATGCTTTCTAGATCAATACATAGATGTGCGACGTTACATATAAATTTGAATCCTCGATTGGTTTTTCCGAAGCAAATACCTTGCTGCTCCAATGTAGATTACAGTCTATTGACCAGTTGTATGATTGATCAGTTTAAATGGTTAAGAAAAACTTAATACACATGCAAAATAGTACACAATTATTTAATGCCTGAGCCGTCAATAGACCAGAATATTTTCCCCGAGGTGGACGGGCCAGCTCAGTGTGTTCTATTGCCCGAGGTCAACTTAAACATAATTAAGTGATCTTATAATCTTGTAGCAATTAAACTTTTTTTTTCAAAATACAGTGCCGGTCCAATAGATTGCAGTCTATTGACCGGCAGTTCAATAGATCACTTTCAAACCTAAATACACATACAAAATAACAAAATATACGAACATATTTAATCTGTAATAAAACAACAAAATCCTTTTGATTAGGTAATAAATGAAATTATTACCTAATCAAAGGGATTTTGTTGTTTTATTACAAATTAAATATTCTCGTCTATTTTGTATGTGTATTCAGGTTTGAAGGTGATATATTGAACTGCCGGTCAATAGACTGCGATCTATTAGACCGCCGGTCAATAGACTATGATCTATTGGACCGCCGGTCAATTAATAGACTGCGATCTGTTGAAACGACAACGTATTTTGGAAAAAAAGTTTAATTGCTACAAGATTAAAAAATATCTTTTTTATGTTTTTTTACTATTGTTCTTAAAATTTATCTTTTAGATCATCTTGGTATTGATTAACAATGACCCGACTGCATAATTGTATAACCTTCGAAATTAGAAAGAGAGAGAAACTTGTTAGATACTATATGTATTAATTTAATCGTTTAGATATATGATATTGTTTGATTCACAAAACATTATTTCTCTGATAAAAGTTTTATTGATTATAGCTCACAAAATTCATACATAGCATAATCATGTATAAAAAACTTATTCTTATTGTCTAAATACATTTTCAGGAAAAAGTCCGATTAGATCCATGCACGAAATAAAACACTCAAAGAAAAAACCAGAACATTAAATTAGGACCTGAAAATTTTGGATGTGGATTTTCTGAAGTTTTGAACATTCAGCAGAGAAAACAAGGTTGATAGAAATCACGAACGACTACTCTATTTCTTAAGATCAAAGGTAAGTAATGATGATAATTAAGGTCTGACAATATTAATTCTGATTGGGTTAATATACCTGTACCACTCCTCTTTATAAGTAATGGGCCTCAGTCCCTTTGTGGCCTAGCTCGCTCCATTGCTGGTAAAGAATTGAGTGCTATACGTCCATTAACCTTCGTCATTAATACATGTTCATGTAACTAAAAGTTTGCTCAGATATGATAACCACATTTAAATTAAACATATAGAGACCATTGCCTTTTTTTATGTTAAAAACAAAGACTGTTTCACATGTTATAGATAAACTGTCAACAATAGTCAGCTACATGTATGTATTAGTAATATAAAAGGAACAATTTAAATTGTTTTGGCATTCAAACGCACATAGTTTGAGAACATAATATGCATGTACTGGTAATATAACATACAAAATTTGTTTGTTTCATAAAAAAAATGGCGTTTAAACACACATAGTTTGAGGACAAATGTAATGATTATACTCATGATGAAAGCCTACATGTTTTACACAATACAGTCAACAGTCAGTGTGGTTACATCTGATAGATATGGTCAAGTTGTTTACATGTGATACAATTGTTACATACAACATATGAAGATAGTGATCGTTGTATCAAAAACTGACATGACTCGTAACACATATTATATATATTTTATCTGTAAGGACACATACCTATATACAATACAAACACACAATGTATTCTCATCTAATGTACACAGTATGTTCAGGCGCAATGTAAAACAGTTCTTTAATACTGGTAATATTTACACAGTATATAATTATACTAGCTTAGTTTGTTTGATTACATTTTATTCATTGCAGTTAATTGATTTACATGTTATATTGTATTTTCTTCACTTTACCTGTGTGGTACTCAGTCACAAAGAGGTTGTCTCTGGTGTCCACACATAAACCATGTGGATACTGTAAATGACAGTTGTCAATGTAGCGGAGGAACTGTCCGTCCTGATCCAGGATGTGGATACGGTGGTTGTTATCGTCTGCTGTCAGGATCCGACCCTGGCTGTCTGTTGTGATGCCGCATGGATAGAATGATCCCTTGGTAGTAGAGGGAGGACCAGTGTAGGTAAACCGGAGTTTCCCGGCCTGATTGACCACCACTACTGCACGGGCGTCATAGTCTGACACACAGATATCTAGGTTCCTGTTCTCACTGATGTATTTAATGCCACCAGATGAATAGAGAGGTTGTCCTTTGTCGTCGTACTGAATACTTTGTTTCTCTGTGGAGCCAGAGTAACACACAACTTTTGTTTGTTTATAATCATCACTGTTCATGACAACCAGGAGGTCACCAGAGGAGGTACTACAGACACTGCGAGGTTCCCACCCCTGTAGTCTGATCACTGTCTGTATCTGTGTATTCTTCACTATGTTCACAGTTCTATCTTTGTAATCAGTATAAACTAGATCCCCACTCTTTGTCACTGCTATGTCGTATACACTGTTCCCTGACTTGGTTTGGACTGACTTCACTAGTTCCCCCTGCAGGTTGTAGAGACTCATCATCTTATTATTATAACTACACGCCCAGATTTCTTCATCACTGTCACAAGTAACACTGGTTAGATACTTAGGACTTCCATACTGTGTCTGTATGGTGGAGATGACCCGTGGCTCATCAAGCAGTGGTCTGAGAGGAGAGGATCCAACTTCTGAGGTTTCCATGGTGTAGCCATGTTCCTCTGTTGTAATGGAGAATGCTGACAGGGAACCAAATTGTTGGTAAAGTTGTTCTGGGTTAATTTTCTGAGGGGTGAAGTTTGGTAGAGAAACTGTGAGTTTAGGAGGCAATCTTCTGAATTCAGCAATCCTGGATTTGTAGGCAGAGACACGGCTGACATCATTGGAATCCAGTATCTTCTTAAGATCAGCAATGCTCTGTGTGATTTCAGAAATGGTGCGTGTGATTTCATCTTCCTCTTTGTTTAAGACAGCCAGGTGTTTGGCGTCCATTTCATCAAGATCAGATTTCATTTTCTGTATAATGGTGTTTATTTCTCTGTGCCAGACTTCTCCATGTTTGTCTATTGCTGATGTTAATTTCTGGGAGTTTTTACTCAGATCAGCTTTCTGAACTGGGATATTGGATGCAATCTCCTTGTATTTAGGATAAATCAATTTCTCCAATTCTTGCAAATCTTTTTGCAACTTTTCTGTTTTGCTTTCAAAGGTTTTAAGAATGTCAACTTGTATATGTCCTAAATGTTTTTTAGAAGAAATACATTGTACACAGATAGGAATGTCACATTGTTCACAGTGGAGTTCACATTGTTTGGTGGGGTGTTTCCTACACTTGGGATAGTTCAGGGTGGTTAGATACTGTTTAAGTGGCACCACTTTATGGACTTTAGAGGAATCAGAGAAATGTTCCTCTACACAGTCTTTACACAAATTTATATGACAAACTTCACAGTACATGGGGGCCACAGAGTCCTGACACAGGATGCAGCGTACAACATCCTGGGCGCTGTTCCTGGGGTCCATGGTCAGGGATACTTTTCTTTACTATCTAGGGGGATAGGCATTTATCTGAAAGGAATTTTGGACATATGAATACATGTATTATCAAAATTACATGAATAAAATGAAAGGTAATATACATCAAATCAATATTTTATGCAGTACATTTCATATATTAATTTATACCATTACATGCTATTGCACTGTTTTTGTTGGTGGAACTTATCTATCAACAACAGTTTTAACTAACTTACCGGTAAATGTTTTTTAAAATTTGATGAAACTGTCAAATTAATTATAAATAAGTCACTTGAAGAACTTACTCAATTCTAATCCATTTACAAAACATCACAATCCAACATGGCGGGTTCTGGGCGTTTAATCTTTGTCCCTGGTCTCCCAGCTACCCGTGGGATTTAAAGGTTGCAACATTCTCTGTCCACAATCTACATGTAGATGACAAATTCTTGGTCAGTACAATGTGGTTAATTCTAAGATATTGTTCAAAATCAAAGAAAATAACAACCAAAATAAATTAATATATTAATTAATTTATAATTACTGGTACATGTACATGTATATGAGTATGGCCTTATTCATTAATACAATATATATTTTTACTAGCCACAAGCCTCCCCCTGGAAAATAATTACTGTTACATGTACATGTATATGAGTAAGGCCTTATTTATTAATATAATGTATATATATACTAGCTACAAGCCTCCCCCTGGAAAAATAATTACCGGTCATAGAAAGAGAGTTAGATATATTTATATCACTCCAGTTGATCTAAAAAAAAGACATACCTGCATGTTCGAAGGATTCCAGAGATTACTTTTACAAACAACTTCAGAACCACAATGTTATAGTATTGAAAAACTTCAATCCAACATGGCGGGTCACAGGTGTTTATTGTTCCTGGTCCACCTACCTGTATAGGATCACGTGATTCAGACGTAAATGTCAGGTAGACACCTGTAATATGACAAGGACAGATAAATTAGATATCCGAGTACTCTAGAATCTAGGTCACACATTGTTAAAAGGTTTAAATGTAAACAGTATTTTACAGAAAAACAGTATAAAACATTCAGTTTAGGTTTTGTATTTTTTTTTATGAACATAACTCCTCTTTAAAAAAAAAAATTCTTTAACTTTGTGTGTTGGGGGGGGGGGGATGTGTATATAGGAATGTAGGCATCAGACTGATCCTGCCCCCCCCCTTTCAGTTTTTCTCGGAGCAGATATTTTTCTTAAATTTACATATTAATTGAATTATAATGGAGTCCCCCCTTTTCGGGAAATATGTGAAGAATTGAATTGAAGATAAGGAAATTAAGAGTAAAATTGAAGTTGAAGGTAAGGTAATTAAGAGTGAAATTGAAGTTGAAGGTAAACCGCCACCCCCCCCCCCCCCCCACTAGGATTTTCATGATTTTGGGATTCATTTTTTTTTCAACTTTGCTTGTCAACCCCTACTCATTACAATTATTTTACCTGATTTACGCCAGATCACGTAAATGTAGTTTTAAGAGCATTGTTGTATGTTTATAGATACCATACCAGATGAGTTCAATATACCTGGTAGAACATTTTTAACAAGAGCTTGGACTTTGGGTAGTTGTGACAAACAGCATGTGACATAACATTCATGGATATTATTTATATATCATCATCAACAGCATCATCATCCTACAGTTCATCTATACTTTACATGTTCATCTTTAGAAACAGACTACTATCCCTGCCTTTTATGCACCTATCAAGTAATCATTATTTAATTATGCCCCCCTTTCGAAGAAGGGAGGGCATATTGCTTTGCTGCTGTCTGTCGGTCGGTCGGTCCACCAACAGTTTCTGTTCATTTTCTTCGCAGAGGGATGAACATATTGAAATGAAATTTGGTATACAGGTTTATCATGATAATATCTAGTCAAGTTCGATATTGGGTACGATCAAGCAATTTTCGACAGAGTTATGGCCCTTGGACGTAGAAAAATTCTAGTTTTTTGCAGTTTTCGCTCATTTTTTGCAGAGGATGAACATATTGAAATGAAATTTGGTATACAGGTTTATCATGATACTATCTATGTCAATTTTGATTTTGGGTATGAGAGAGCAATTTTCGACAGAGTTATGGCCCTTGGACTTAGAAAAATTTCAGTTATTGGAAGTTTACATTCATTTTCTTTGTGGATGTTTCCAAGGGAGGGGGGCATACGTGTTTCACAAACATCTCTTGTTACCTATTCTAGTGGCTTCTGATATTTTATAGCCTTATGTCATTTCATCTGTATGGTCACTTACGGACACGTGGATATGATCAGTTGGTTTACTTGTTTTTATAATTTTCCCGCTCTAACTGACCAAGTATTCTTAGGAGATAGACCTGTTTTCTTCAAGAGATAATTTAACCTATTTATTTATTTGATCAACATTTTGGAAGTGGTCATTTATAGTAAGTATTCTATATTTGGTATTCTTGAATTTTGATAAATGATTTGATCAAGTAATAATGATATTTTCTGTTAATTGTTACATTTGGCTAATTCTACTTTTTGAGGTTACAATAGAGAGGTTTAGCAGACCAATGGGTACGCGTACTTGTACGTGTAGGTTACAAGTTCCAGTTCACATTACTTTTCTTGTTTAGCAGTTAATTGTAACGTGTACCTGTACGTGTAAATGTTTTAATGTAATTCTGGATATCCTCTTCTACTAAGCTTAGAATTTTAGTCACAATCGAAAATTGAGAATTCTGCATGTGTTAATTTTATTATACATCATTGTTTATATATTATGTATATTTTTATTTATCACAGATGAATAAAATAACAGAGCCATATATTGCATTTTGGAGGAATTAAATTTCCAATAACATGTTAAATTTTAATAAAAATTTATGTTTGTTGATATCAGTATTCGCATTAGATATTCAGCCTTAAGATAAATATTAAGCATATTTGTTAAAATACATAGCCAACAAGGAAACAGAAGCGACAAGTTCTAACTTACGGGTACTTTGCAATTTACACGTATGTTTATTCGGGTACATAGTGTAGAAATTCGTCATTACACAAACTGATGACGTAATGCACATGTTTTGTTCATGTGTACACGTACGCGTAGACGTTGATTTACTATTTTTAACCTCTCTATTATTTCTGAAAGAATGTATTTTATAAAGTTTCCCTGGCCAGTAATTCATAGTTTTGATATCTAAGCTATATTTTATTTCTATTATATGTGAAAGGTTATTTATTGTTACATATTTAATACTTGTAGTTAGAGAGTACCATTATAATATCAATATGCTGCCAATATTAATTGCAGCAGCTATACTGCACATGCATGTGAAACCTTGTTCCATAAACAGGTGATCATTGCAAAGTTATATTTTTATGTTTGTTATATGTATCTTGAAATAATGTAATCTTCAAAGGAGTTACATTGAAAGTTTATGTTTTTCATTTAATTAAATATTGATATTGATAAGGATATAGATCATATTTCTATATTTTGGTAAAGTGTGTTCAAGGGCAGTAACTCTAATTGACCCTGAAAGTATGATACATTATAATCAGAGTTATCCTTCTTTACAAATAGTTTGATAGTGATTATGCTGAAACTTATTGTAAACATTGATCATTGTTATGCTGCATGATACAATGTATCTATCAATTATATTACAGGGTTTAATCCTTAGATTCCTTAATCAAGTAACCGAATAAATAAAGAACCCGGCCCGAAGTGGACTTGTTTATTTTTGGGACAACCCAATACCACATTGACATAAGAAAAATATCATTTTAGCTAAGTCCAACCAAAAGTCCAAGCTATAGGTCTTCTTAAAATGGTTCTAAGAATCATGCAGATGTGGATAAATACATATAGGTATGCGCACGCATACACACACACACACACACACACACACACACACACACACACACACACACACACACACACACATCTATCAGAATATATACTTTTTGCCCGAGTCAAATTAAGTGTAATATATGTCTAATTTATCAAACATTGATACTATTCAAAACTTACAATTAACAAACTTCCAGATCTAACAAATGTCAACCTACTTTTACTATTTGGGTCTCCCAATATTAGCGATAATGATAATAAATATATTTTGTTATATGGTTCAAAAATTTATCATCGGCAGTAAACGATTTCAGGGTACCTAGTGTAACCTCGACACTTTTTCTACTTAATGATATTTTCTAAAAATATAAAAAGCATCTAGGATATATTTATATAGAGATGTTTTACATATATGTATGTCCTTTAGAGTACGCATTACTTTGAAATTTTTGTTCTAAGCATTATTGTATTGTTTTCTTTATAGTATTACCTGTATAGACATATATTAACATTTGCAAATACATTTCCTTATATGAACCTATAGAATAGCGAAAAGGTTCAATTCTGTACAAACCTTTTCGTGACGTCACAATGTTTATAGCACGCGTTAATCGCTTGTCGCAAAATAGCAATGTTAAAAAGTTCACTGGAATATGAAGTTGGTTGGTAAGTGATCAAACCTACTGAAAAGCCCTTTGGGCTTCACGGGATTTGATCACATGACCAATTAACTTCATAACCCGATGAATTTTTTAAATTGCTGTTTATTTCTTAAATACGCTCGTGGGTCGATTAGCTCAATGTAGTCAATAATGCACTCGTAATTCCCACTCTCAAACTCATTATGCTCATGTCTACTCTTGATGCTCATGTCGAAATGTCTACTCTTGATTAATATATATTGGATGTTTTCTTTCTTTCTCTTATGTTATTTTCTGATTCTTTTTTCCATCATACGTATATGTAATTTGCACCTCATATTTTTTCTTATCTAAGAGAGGGATTTGTATTTAAGCCTTTTTGCTTGCTTCCCAATCTTATTGTACATTATGTCAACTATCTGTACCTGTATCTGTAAAAATATCAATAAATATTGTTTAAACTAAAAATTATATGTAACTCATAATTACACAGGATAAATATTGTTTAACTCTTTAGATATCTAAGTTAGCACTGCGATAAGGGGAATAACTCTTATTTGTAAACTATCTTTGGCAAAGTCATGAAATGGTTATTTTGAATCTTATACCATGCAATGATGTATTATGTGTGATCTATTTTATTTTTATGATGATGTGATATTGATAAATTACCTATTGTGGTACATGCATTAATGTTAAATATTTGAGAGCTTATAAAGTAATAGATAAATTATTGAGAACCCTACGTTAGTGTTGTCATTTATACCTACAACAGTGTAAGTGTTGTTCATGTTTTTATTGAATGTTCGAAACTTTCAGGGGCAATAACTGCTAGAAAGGGACCTTGGACCCTTTCGGAATGAATAGATTGAAGAAGCCTCTAAATGTACTGAATACATTAGTAAAAGTTTCAAGTCTCTACCTCAAACGGTTTATTAGGAGTAGCAATAAGAAGCATTATGTACAAAATGGGCAATAACTCTATAATTGTGTCAGTGTAGGGGCTGAAGGGTTATATTTTGAAATATCTTATGAAGTTCTACTACATCAAAGATAAAGTTTCTCTATACTTTCATTAACAAAAGATATATAAAAACTCATCAATACACAGTTTTCAAATGACCTTGACCTTTGACTTTTATGTCATTCTGATCGGCCAAGGTAGACACTTCAATTCCAGGTGGTTTGATATCTCTACGAGGTATGGTAAAAAAGTAATTTTATTGAATGTTAAAAACTTGCAGGGGCAATAACTGCTAGAAAGGGGTCTTGACCCTTTTGGTCTGAATAGATTGAAGAAGCCTCTAAGTAAACTTAACACATTATTAACAGTAGGAGTAGCTAGAACAAGCTTTTCATACACAAAGGCAATAAGCAAAGGGTCAGTTGGTACCATAACTTTTAATCGCCAATTAGGCTGTCCAAAATTAATTTGTTAATACTAATACAGGGAAGATCACTATTAAAGGGATAACCTACAAGTAGTTTGAATACTCATTGTCTTTATATTAATGTATATGAATAAGATCATTTGTTTGAAAATTTTGTTTGTTTAAATTTTTTTGCCCTCCCGTATGGGTTTTGTATTTTGAAGTGACGTTAAACATAGAATTAATTTTTAACGGCCTTACATAAATAAAACTGTTTCAATATCTCTATAAATAAAAACAAATTGATAAAACAAGATTATCAATAGTGTCGATTGAAGTCATTATTTCGGAGGATCTGTGGTCGATAAAACATCCTTGTCAGCACATACAATTTTTCGCTAAATCCTCAGTCATAACTGACCGTATATACATGTACGTGTTCGGTGATCGTGCCTGTGTTACGGGTTTTGCCAGACGTGGCTCCCGTGGCTGATCGTAGTGTTAAAAATCGAGTTGAAGTGATTGCGAATGCAACGTAAGACAAACGGACGTTTGAGTGCCAGTCGTAGGTGGCACCTTCAGGTTTCTTTAAAGACGAGTTGCCACTTGCAACGTGCGATGTCCGTACGGTAACGTACTTTTGTCTTGCGAACGGCAGTAATAGCATACGCGTTGTAGGTCATCCGCAATCCAATCATCCAGACGTCTTACTGTGCCCTACGACAGCTGCACGGACAATTAAAAAACATTTTTTTCTAGAAATGAACTGAAAAATATCTACTGTATGCAAGTTAACATTGAAACGTCAAAAGAACTCGCGGAAAACGAAGACTGTAATTGTAGTCTGTAATTGCTGTTTTGGGGATAAGACCAACTAAACTGTTTGACATAACTGAAAAATGTTTTTGAAACATAATTTATTTTTCGTATCTAATACCATAAAATATTTAAAACTCCTCTTAAATCTAGAAGACAGTCTATGCTAATTCTAATTTCAGCCAATTGATTATCAACAGATAATTTTTCTGGATATTGTAATATCTTTGAATGATTTTATAATTTTGTTAACTATTGGATGAACTTTATCTTCGAAAAAAACACTTTGACGAAACTTTCAATCGAAAGGAAAAAAAGTCACATCGAATTACTTTGCTTTTACAAATTTTATTGTTAAATGGGTGACATCATTTACACTTCATACATTTTTTTCAAAATCTACTTATTCTTTTCTGATATGTTTACAAACAAAAATTACAATACTTACGAAAACAAAAACTTCCTCCAGAAGGATGTTCTGGAACATTTTGTGTAATTGGAATGATATTCGTTAAGAATATCGTTCTGCGCGTATAATTTTTCATTTTTCCTCTCCTTACTCCGAAAATATATGATTCTATCTTGGCACGCTTGCAGGTCGAAGTGACTGGAATTTCTTATCATGCCTTTTCTCTACTTTTACTTCTAATATCTATTATCAGTTCTTCTTGCCATCCATCATTTTGTCAAAACGAACGCATTTAAGGACGGCGGACCCAATTCATTTCTACCATAGATTTTTTATCCAAAGTTTTATATACTGTTAATCAATTAATGGTAAGTGAAAATCAATAAAAAAAAATTACATGATCATCGACTTCCTTATTTTATGGTGGCTTTTGAAAATTTGGGTACGAAAATCCTCAGCTATAATTAAAAGTAATGGAAATTTTCTGGGGTGTGGTGTAAAAACTGATATTTTAAAAATTCTGCAAAGAATTTTTAACTCTAATCAAATTTTGTGATTAAGAAGTCAATTAGCTGACCAATGAACGTAAGAGAAATGTAGGTCATTGACCTAAAAAAATTTAGGGGTTGTGTCGAAGTTCACTGCGTGGTTCATTTTTCTTTAGAAATATCATTAAAATAAGGACATAATGAAAAATTGCCTGACGTTACATTAACTTCTATGCACATAAATATTGTTTGGTTAAGGTATAAATTCAATATCTACCAGATGATGAGACTATAAACTGACTTTGGGCGTTTTAGGACTTATTAACCGTGGAAATACATGTACAACGGACTTGTCGCAAACAGAGGAAATTCGGACTAATTTTTTTTCTTTATTTTTCTCCACTTAAAATATTTCGACATCACAAATTATGTTTAGTAGAATGTAAAAAAATATTATTTTTCTCTTATTTTGATGTACTTTATAACGACAGTCAGATTCATAGCATATGCGCGGATTTCTACGCAAAGGTGCGAAAGAAAGGGTCTGTCGTTTGTTTGATTTTGGTTTGTAGAAGTGGGTTGAATGCTAGAATCTTTGATTTGATTTTCAACTGTTGATTCTCTTTTCCTTATAAGGTTTTTTAAATGATAGTTTTTAATAAAAATCTTGGTAATGGACAATTCGCAAGAGTCACAAGCGGTGTACGAATTACGTAAGTGTGACGTACGTTTATTGTGTGTTCAATTTATATGTTAATGGTGAACACATGCTATACTTACAGTCAACGCGCGTATAAAGGATCGAGAAATGAGATTTCCTTAATTACGTCATTCGTGCAAATCCGATCGTACGAACATCTTCAGGGTTCCTTGAGTGAAGCGCAAGTGTAGCGTACGTTTTCAGATCTCGCAGGACACCGTGGTGATTGTTGTGCATGTCCAACATCCACCGTGCGTGTTTACGTGCGTACGTCCTTACAAAACTGTAAGATGCACTTGCGTGTCTCTCAAGATTTTAATTAAAATCCGCCCGTAGAAGCACGTGCAACCAGTTGTGAATAAGGCTTAAAGCATATGCTGACTGACGTCTTTCATACTTTATTAATCACCGAATTTTCTAAGGATGTTTCCGTTGTCCAGATTACGACAAAAAGTATGTATACACAGGTTGAAATTGACATATAAACTCAAAGATACAGACATATTTCTGATTGCAAACCATTCACAACAAAACTTTGTATTTAATTTGTTACTCGTTTCAATTTTGAATTTCTCGGTGAAGTGTGTCGCCAATTGAAATAAATATATTTGTGTACTAAACACCACACCTCTACTCCTCAAGGTTAAATTAATGTCCTTGCATGCAGTACTGTATTTTCTTCACTTTACCTGTGATCGACTCAACTACAAACAAGTTGTCTTTGGTGTCCACACATAAGCTGTACAGTTCATGTAAATCACAGTTCTCAATGTAGCGGAGGAACTGTCCGTCCTGATCCAGGATGTGGATACGCTGGTTGTAACAGTCTGCTGTCAGGATCCGACCCTGGCTGTCTGTTGTGATGCCGCGTGGATAGAATGATCCCTTGGTAGTAGAGGGAGGACCAGTGTAGGTAAACCGGAGTTTCCCGGCCTGATTGACCACCACCACGGCGCAGCCCCCATAGTCAGCAACACATATATCGAAATTCGTGTTCTCACTGATGTATTTATTGCTATAGCTTGTTGAATAGAGAGGTCGTCCTCTGTCATTGTACTGAATGCTTTGTTCCTCTTTGGGACCAGTGTAACGCAAATTTGAGTCAGAGTATCGCACAACTTTTGTTTGTTTATGATCGTCGCTGTTCATGACAACCAGAAGGTCACCAGAGGAGGTACTACAGACATTAAGAGGTTTCCACCCCTGTAGTCTGATCACTGTCTGTATCTGCGTATTATTCACTATGTTCACAGTTCTATCATTGTCATCAGTATAAACTAGATCCCCACTCCTTGACACAGCTATGTCCCATGGACCGTTCCCTGACTTGGTTAGGATTGATTCCTTTTTCACCTTTTTTCCGAGGAGCGTGTAACGTTCGATGGTATTTTTTCTAGAGCCACACGTCCAGATTTCTGCATCCTTGTGACAGCCAACACTACATAACTTGTTTAGAGTACCACCAAACTGTGTTTGTATTGTGGTGATGATCCGTGGCTCACTGAGCAAGGGTCTGAGATGATGGGACCCAGCACCAGAGGTCTTCGCTGTTTTGCTGTGATCTGCTGTTGTATTAGGGAGCACTGGTAGTGATCTACATTCTGTATTTTGATCTGTGTTGGTTTTCTTAGAAGAACATTGAACTGGAATTACGTTTTGTTCTTCATGTTCATGACAGAAAACGCAAATCGTACAAAATGAAGAATCACATTGTAAACACTGAAGTTCGCATCGTTCTGTGGCATGATTTGAGCATGTAGTATGATTTAAAGCTCGATGTTTGAACGGAACAACCTGATGTTTTCTAGATTCATCCAACAAATGATCCCCAACACAAGCTTTGCAGAGATAGATCTGACAGAAGTCACAGTGTTGTGGGGGGACAGGAGTATCACACACATCACAACGCACCACATCCTGGGCAGTGCTTCGAGGGTCCATAATCAAATGCCTTCTGTATGAAATAAAAGAGAACCTAAAACATTAATTGATTTCATGAACATGTTGTATATATCATAATTATATAGTTTACTCAAAAACATGTCTGTTCTTTGTTGTAATTGGGAAAAAGGGAAAAGTCCGTAGACACTTTGGTGATTAATTATGGTCTAAAATTTTGTATGAAAAACGTCAGTCAACATGCGACCCAGTGGAAGAGTAAAATTAACATTTACAATTTTATCTCGATTAAATTCCACAAATCATTGTCTTGACTATGGTTTTTTTTTTTTAGATCATTTTTAAGGGATATTTTAGTACAGTTTACAATAACAATAAGAGAGGTGCACATAACGTAATTTTAAATCTAGTTGTTTTACGGGTAACGTCTTAATGAACATGTGGGAAAGTACATTGCAGTTCATGTTTGCAAGAGACGTTTTCTTATTTATCACTTGGAGTGCTATATTAGAACGCGTAAATGATGACAAATAGTTCAGCAGGCAGGTGTTAAAAAATATTCATGTTGAACTTAATTCAGTAAATTTTATTTTAAAAAAAAGCCTGTCTGATACATGTATTTAACTCACTGATTTTACATACAAAAGTATTATATTTGCAAAGGCACCTGATGTTATATATATTTTCTCATGATAAAACAAAATACACCCGTACTTATTTAAAATATTTGGAAAGGGTAATATTTTTCATTTTGAAAAAAAAAAAATTAACGTCAGGTGTTTTTGCAAATATGCATTATGTATTTTTTCTCATAATAAAATGTACCCCTATCTATAATAAAAGACCGTACAGAGAAACTTAGACTTCGGTCAACTGAGCCAGGATCTAGACCCACGCCTACGCTCTGTGTCTTAATTACTGAGTTACATTATATAAATAGTGCCTGTTTGGGAGGGTAACAGTTGAAATTGACACCCCTCGAAAACCATTGTCAACCGACGCGAAGCGGAGGTTGACAATGGTTTTCGAGGGGTGTCAATTTCAACTGTTATCCTCCCAAACAGGCACTATTTATTTTGTTATACTGAATGTCTTTTTTAAAAATTTTAAGAAAATTTTACTGCTTTTATATAGGAATAACGTGAATTCTACAGCGAACCGTACGCGCATAATTTTCGCGCATGTAACATTTTTTTATGTTACCCGTTGCCAAGTGCGTTGCTAACGCTGAGGGTAATAGTAAATATTATTAACTGCGTCTTAACCAATCAGATTTCAGTATTTAACATGAAAGTATAACAAAATTATTTATTATACTTTCATGTTAAATACTGAAATCTGATTGGTGTAGACGCAGTTGGTAATCCGTTATATTACCCTCAGCGTTAGGAACACACCTAGCAACAGGTAACACAACGAATTGTTACATGCGCGTAAATTATGCGCGTACGGTTCGCTGTTGAATTCATTTCTATAAAAGCAGTAAAATTCTCTTTAAAATTAAGACATTCAGTATAATGAAATAAATAGTGTCTGTTTGGGAGGGTAACTGTTGAAATTGACACCCCTCGAAAACCATTGTCAACCGACGCGAAGCGGAGGTTGACAATGGTTGTCTCGGGGTGTCAATTTCAACAGTTACCCTCCCAAACAGGCACTATTTATATAATGTTACCTGTGAATTTCTGGTCTGAAAGATTAATTGTTATGATGCATTTTCCGGGGTCTTATTTTTCTGAATAAAAAATATAATGAGGCATGTTTCCATGGTTTCATTACATTAGAGTTTCTACCCTGCTACCTGTTTCATTTTAGCAAATCATGCATATGCACTTGGTGTCGAATCGTGAAGATTATGCAAGATAAAGAAATAAAAATAGAATTTTATCACCTGTATTTCTGATTATTTAAAGAACAAAAATATTCAATCAACTCTGCATGGAATCCCAGTGTCTTTCTGATAAAACAAGAGACAAATGTTTGTGATAACTCTCCCAAATTTAATTTAAAAAAAACCCAGAAATTTTTTGTTCTTAGTATCCGCTTACCCACTAGTAATGTTTCAATTTTTTTAAAGACCTTTAAATTTTGAAACAGTTCTTTCAGTGAGAGTGCGGACACACAAATCAAATAATTCTTTCGGTTGAATTTCTGTTAAAGTTCTGTCCCCACTATCCTTTGTGTTTAAAGCCTATAGACTGTATATTTGTAACATCTCCTCCCCTAACCCCCACATTGATTCATAAACTTAGACCCCCCCCCCCCCCACCCGCCTCCGTATTTTCGGTTCAAAATTTATCTTTAAATATTTTAATTTTGAAATTTTAACTTTTATAGTTAATAAGTTTTCAATAGATGGGTTTTAAATTTTTATTGTGACATATGTATTAATTACGGTCATCACATAGCAGTTCTATTATTTCAAATTCACAGACGGGTCTTGAATTGAAAATATAAGAAAATATGAATGAATTCAAGTACTTACTCAGATCACACGATATATGCAAGCAGCATACGTTTGTATTAATCAATAAACAACCAACTTCTGATATCCAACATGCCGATTCCATGTGTTATCAAGTGTTTTATCTTTTGAGGGCTTCTCGTGAATCTACTTGTAAAAGATCACGTGATTTCTTCCATTGAACAGATACTAAGTTAATACAGTAAGAATAAATGTATGATTAACTAGAGCAGAGCTCGTGGCAAAGCCACGAGTAGGTCTTCCGTTGTTGCTGCGGGTTGAAAATATATGTGATATGGGGTCAAACGATCATAATGACTAAACTTTCAGTTCTGCTTTTGTTATAAAAACATGTTGTGATTGAAAGCCTGTATATAAAACATGTTTTGAAAAAAAAGGAAGAAAATAGTTTAGGAAAACTATTTGTCGAACACAGTTTGTATAATCGTTTCAAAAATTCTTTAAAAAATGAGATGTTAAATGGCGAGTTAAAATTTTAAAAGGGTAGCAAGCATTGTTATAAACAGTATGTACGCATGATTCATGTCAGGAATTGTATTTTTTTTTAACCGAACACGCCTACAAAACACGTAACCTTTTCTCTAAGATAACTTCTTTATTTAAATCTTTCTAAATTTTTGAAGACTATTTGCAAGTTTAGAATTGTTACGTGCTGACAAAATTTAGTAATTAGTCAAAATTGATGGCATCTCTGAACTTTTCTATAGAGAAATGTGTGTCGTCTGATATTATTTAATGAAACGAGTAGACATAGACATTCAAAATAATATATAATCAGCTAATATAAAAAAAAGATCAGCGGGAGAATTTATGCAAAAGCGAGCATCTAAATTTTACACCAGATGGTGCTGTTTCATGGAGACACCGCTATGTAATGTGAATTAAATAACCTTATTTACAGAAATGAATATCACATCTCTAAACGATGTAATAATATGCAAAATCCTTATTTTTATGTCAGTGGGTTGATTTATAAAATTGAAAAAAAAAACTTCAATTGCGCTTGCGTAAATTGGAATTCTGGGAAGGAATTAGACAGTCCGTGTTAGAGAAATTCGAAGAAGTTATGAAACTGGTCAGTTTCTAGATCAAACTGCGCATTGATGTATTAAAATACTATCATGTGTATCGTCTGTAGCCACGGTCCGTATGTGCAGTGATACATTGTATTGTATATCGATACACCTTTACCTCCTCACCTACAGCTATACAAATGAGGGTGCAACCTTCATATACACATGCATAGTCTTATAGTTCTGGAAACTATTTATCTTGTATTTTAATATATTGGGTATTCATTGTTCACCTAAAATTAGTATTCCACTAGCTGGCTGTAGCTAACCTTGTAAGTAAATTAAGTTGCATTACAACCTCATAATACACAATTTTAATTAAAAGGTTGCAACATTTTATCCTCAATGTGTCAAAGTTTGACTTCCAACTTTCAATTATAATATATTATGAATTATTCTGTTCATACAGAAGTTTAGCGTGGTCAACAGGTTGATTTATTAGCCACATTCTCAGGTAAGAATTTCACATCTTTAATGTGAAGATGATTGACTTCGAATAATAGTCTTATTGTTAATAAAAGCTCCGTCCAACTGTTACTCAATTACATATGTTCTGAGTTGTGTGCGCTAAAGCGACACAAGATTTTCGGTCGCACGTGGCGATTGAATTAACACAGACTGACCGAATAAACAAACGGGTGGGAAAGTGAAACACGTTGAGGAAAAAATGTTACACATAAGAAGAAGTCGCCAAAATTGTTTTCGACAAATCTGGATATCTTTTCGCCAATTTAAAAAATATACAGCGCGAGCACTTGTCAGCGGGGCGGGAGGAGGGGAGGGGGACGCAGCAATGAGTTCGCTTCTACACTCAAACGAACAACCATGTATTAGAAAAACTACAGAGTGATTAATATGTGACCGATAGAATCTAATCTTAAGTTGTTTAAAACTCAATTGAATATTCTTTTAAATAATCATCAAATGCCTCAATGTAGGACAATTCAGAACATTCTTTTATCGTGCTAGCACCTATCGCAAACATGTAACATTTGATTATAATTTGAGTACCTTGTACTCTATCGTATAATTAAATCAATGCTTAATCAGCTGTACAAGTAAAATAAATTTATCTTTTCATCTTAAACCTAAATAATAGTTAAAACAAAATAAATATAGTTCTGTCCGTGCAAAATATGAAACATGAATTCGTGATAAGGTACATGTAGAAGAACACGAGCCGACCGCGGATCACTCGTCCACTCGCGCTATATATCCTCGGCCATGTGCGAGGGATGATCATCATTTGATATTTCGGGGGGGGGGGGGGGGGGTTAAAAATTTTAGATATACAAACCAACCATTAATTTATTTCTGACGATGTTTCCGATTTGGAGTAATATCGTTCATTAATATTCATTTTCAATCAAATGTTTAATTAAATAAATACAAGATTGACAAACTTTTATAACATAAAATTAAAACAGTTCTTGTATTTACGACTATATAAACTCAAACACGTTCATATTCATCTAAGTATGCGTCACGGAGTGCGAATCTTGTGTATGAGATAACCGCTTACCGCTAGGTAGTGCAGCCGTGGCTGATCTCCTTAGCCGTGGACGAAGGATAGATTACGTAAAGGTACAACGCGCAGACACGCACAGTTCGGAACCCAGGACGATTTGTAAAGTTTGCAGTATAATGACCATTTTCTATCAAATAAAAGTTCTTTATTTTAAACTTAAACCCAACAATTGATCTATGTCTGATATTGCTTTAGATGAGAATGACATTGCTTTTATTAATTAACTGAACAATTTCTTAATTGACACCGAATCGTTTCGTCCATAAACTTTTATGTGTAATCAAAACTAAAACAATTCTTGAGTTCGCGGCTAAATTAACTCGTATATGAGAGACTCAACTCTCATGTATTAGATAACCGCTGACCGCTAGGTAGCCCAGCCGCGACCATGTTGACCGATTTTCTCGGCCGCGGGTGATGGAGAGTTTTGTTAACTTGGCCAAATTGCCGCGAGTAATGGTCAACACGTAGTACTTTTTCCCTCACATTATGCAATACCCAAACACAAAAACAGTTTAATGAGATCAATAAAGTCACAAACAACATTTTTTGCAGCGACGCCCATATCAAAAAATTTACCGTTTTAGAGTTATGAAGCAAAGACTTTTAAGGGCTCTAGACCCCTCATTTTAGGGGCTAGCCCCTTTTTTATGGTATCAAATGAAAGCTCTTAATATTCTGCACAACTTTTGTTCTATATGTGTCTAGAAAAAATTTACAACTAAAAAGTTATTGAGCAAAGATATAAGCAAAATTTAACATTTTTTTAAACATTAATTTCGATGTAATTTTTTAAGGAGTATGCGTGGGTTAGTCAAACATATAAAACAAGGAGGACAACGTTCAAGATGTCTACATTAAAGATTTGTAAATTAAAACTACTTGCTACGGATCAACTCGGAGCCTTTGCAGGTACACGAGACCCACTAAAAAAATATTCAAAGGAGAATAACTCAAAACCGGAAGTAGCGATTTCACAAATTTTTGTGCTGTGGTAAGCTATTATCATTTCCAATAAACCCTGAAAATTTGAATAAAATCTAATGACAAACAAGCGAGATATTACAGTTTAAAGAAACGTCTAGAAGAAAAAGAAGAAGAAAAATAATAATGAAGAATTTCCAACAGAATCAGTACAAGGTCTTCCGTTGGAAACGGAAGACCTTAATAAATATTCATTTACAGCGCTATAAAAGCAAATTTTATTTTCTAAAAATGAGTGTCTGAAAAAATATAACCGAGGGTTTTTTTTATTAGAAGTTTTGTAGAGACATGAACACAATGTATAGACGTGTATTATTATTCCCCGGTGGGACTTGGATCCGCCATCAAAAAAAAAGGAGGGGAGATTTAAGCGACAGTCTGGGGCGGATCTTGGTTGTGATGGAGTACCAGCTGCAATATTTCTGCATGAGTTATAAGAATTGTTTTTCAACTCCCTGAAAAACGAAACAAAAGAAGCTCGCACCATGCTTTAAAGTATCATTTCGAAGTTGTAAAAGTTAACCCATTATATATCTGTGTATGAATTATTATTTTGATCGCGGCAGATCGTAATAAATATTATTTCTACTCATTTTGAAACCGCAATGTTTGATCAACGGTTTAATATATGAGAAAAGCAGCATGTTTCTCTAGAAATAAAGATGAATGAATCCATGTTATTGCAAACAGTTACTCAGTGGACATTGAAAAAATAATAGTCATAGTTCTTATCATTCTTCTTAAACAATAATGGCTGTAAAATCCAGTTTATATCAATCACTATCAAAGAAGTCTTTATTAAAAGGACTAGGTGCATTAATGCCTGTACACAGAATATACATCGGGGAATAGTTTCATAATGTACTATTGTAGGTAGATATGTTTCAAACGATTTAAGGTGGAAAACTTCACCCAAATTTTATTTTATGGAATGTTAACGTATCATTTATGAAACATATGATTTTATTGTTCAAAGAAGGATATATATGCTCTTAATTATTTTGTTGTTGTATTTTATAAGACAATTGAAAATATGTTTTGGTTGCAAGTAACACACTCTCAACATTTGGTGTGAATAAATACATGATATTATGACAATATTCATGATATATTTTAAACTCTACAGTGTGTAATTTGCAACTAAAACGTTAACAATTTTCCAATGTCTTATAAAAATTAGTATTAAATAATTAAGAGAGCATATATCCTTCTTTGAACACAACATCGTGTAATAGAAAGGATCCTTTGATCCATAGAACAGTACACGTATATATAGTATAAAAATGAAAATCTTTGACTAAGTATCTAAAAAACATACGTGTGGTAGAATTTACTGTAAAATAAAAGGTTCCATATTAATGCAATTCCTGAAATGTGTACAATGGTCTAACTCTCCTCACTATTCAGGAACCAAAACAAAAGACCAAAATCCTAATCTGTGTGTGTGTGGGGGGGGGGGGGGGGGGGGTAGTGCGAAAATTTTAATGTTATTTAATTTTCTCAATTTTTGTAATATTTACATGCTCTGAAGTGTGTAAGTGGGGTGGTGGTGGTGGTTGCAGCTCATTCACAATCCCATTTACTTAATGAAAAAGAAAAATGCCTGCATGCTGTGATGAAAATTATAGGGTGTGGCAGCCCCCTCCCCCCACCCCTACCCCCCCCACCCACCCCGATGCTCCGTGTCTGCCTATGCGGATGTGTCATTTATGAAATTTTGGGTAAGATCCTTTTACCAATGATTAAACATTTAACATTGTTTAAACATTAACTATACCCCCCCCCCCCCCCGGTTTTTTAATTCTCATTTTTTTTAAAAACGTTATATGACACGCTCTGTCATTTACTTTATTGTTTACACACATTTATATGAATATTTTATTAATATTTCATATATGTAAATAAAGGACACTATTTCTTGCTTGGTTCGTAAGAATTAATAAAATAATTAAAGAATTACAAAAACGACGATAGAATTTCGTTTTCTTTCATGACTGAATTTCCCTGCTCTACATAGCGACATATAATATAGACTAGCAACTAATATAAATGTATTAAAATTAGCCTAATTTTTAAAAAACCTTCTGAACAAAAGTCGCATTTCTGTGGGGTTAATCCAGAAAGTCTTTTTAAATATTTCATTAACACATAGATGGTAATTCAAACTGTGCCAAATATCAATATATGTATCATGATTAGATATTATGTAATCCGAATACTGTCCATTCTGTGAGAGAAAGAACTTTTTGGGGTTCCTTATAAAGGAGTGTTAAAAACAGAAAGAGGTTTTGAATTCCACATACTTTTAATAATTTGTGTTAATATTCTAATGAACTAATGAATTTATAATTATAAATCTTTTTGAATAAAAATTAAAAATTGTTATTTCAAATTAGCGGACACCTACACAGTTTCTCCCTCCTCCCTCTTTCCCCATAATCCAAAAAATCCCAATATATATTGTATCTGTGTTGGGAATATATTTAAGTCGGGATCGAAATTCTACAATGACAGAAAAGGCAAAATGGCGGTTATATCACAAAAAAGAACAAACTTGTTTATAAAATAACTCAACAAATCTGAAGGAACATATGTCCGATCTTCAGTCATTGCAGTGAGTAAAAACATTTACTTAAAACTTTGCAAATCTACAGTGAATATTTAATTTATTTTATTTGAGCGAATGCGTAATACATATAGATCGGGCTCGGGATGCTAATATGGCTCACCCTGGAAATGATGTGCGCTAAAAATTCTGTTTTTAACACTGTCCTAGCCTTATTTTAATGTAAATAACGGTTTCAAATCTTCATTGTGATTCCAACATTTACCTACACGCTGTCAAACAAGAAGATTTTCTGTTAAACCGCCTACTTTGGACTTTTTCCAATCTCCTAAGAGGCCTATTTCCCGCCAAAATGGTGGATATGACAGACGTGCCGAAGTTGGATCCTTCGTGGACAAGAATTATATCAGAGTATCCAAGGTCCAGCTTACCAAAAAAACTTAATAAAAGAACAGGTAAAGCTAAGAACTCATTATTTGAGGAACTTGACGTACAGCTTTACGTATGTAAATCTCATTCTAAACTCTTGTGTTCACTATACTGGTGTATTGACCAACCAGTACTACTAATGGCACTCTCAATTAAGAGTAGCTTAAATATCTTTATTTTCAGTACATTATTTTTTTGAAACCATTACTAGTAATACACATTGCACATACATGCATTTGTGTGTATATATATGTACATGTTTACACATATATTGAACACACACATTTTTTTGTTTTTTTTTTGTTTGTGCATACATTATTGTAAACGGCTGGGATAGTGTTATTATTGCAGTGTTATTATTGCAGATCTTTTTGGTTCTGAAAAACATTGTCTTCTATAGTGTAAAAGAAGACAAGCCCACCTTTATTTTTTTTCATTTATTATTTTTAATTTCTTTTGCCCTCATCCTTTAAATAGGACTGTAGTTTAAATTCTTGTTCTATTGACAATGAGTTCATCTTTTGTTTACTCATCAATCAAAATGGGCTTCTGGAATGTAGGGGGCCTTATGAGCAAGTCATATAACAAGTTAAACGATGCAATTTTTCTCAAACAAATTGAAAAATTTGATATCATCTTTCTGGCAGAAACACATGTAGGTCATGACCAATGCATTCATAAGATTGGAAACTACTATTGTCATTTTGTTTGTAGATCTGCATCCAAGCATAACAATAGAACATTTGGAGGTCTAGCAATGCTATGCAGAATTGAATTCAAACCACATATTAAGATTTTGAAAAATACAAAATCTGACTTTCAGTGGATTAAGTTAGAAAAAGAATTTTTCAATTTTGATCAAGATTTATTTATTTGCATGGTATATGACCCTCCAGAAAATTCATCTTACTCCAAAGGTATCGACCATAACATTCTTGACTGTATTGAAAAAGATATAACTCATTACCAAAATTTAGGCAATATTTTAATATGTGGCGATTTTAATGCCAGAGTCTCTACAGAACCAGATTTTATTGTAAATGATGACAATGGCTACATTCCTCTTCATTCAAATTACATTGTTGACAAACAAATTCTCAGTCGCCGTAATATGGACTCTAAATTAGATAACCGAGGCAGAGATTTATTAGATCTTTGTGTATCAAATCAACTGAGAATACTTAATGGTCGTACTTTTGGAGACACAATTGGTAGCTATACCTGTTTTACACCTAATGGATGTAGCACAGTTGACTATGTTCTGATATCAGAAAACATTCTGAATCAAATACTGTATTTTGGGGTATCTGATTTTTTGCCCACATTGTCTGACTGTCACTGTCTGTTACAATGGTCACTATCAGCTAGGTTCTGTTTTAAACCTGAAAACAAATGTGTTAAGTCATCTCATGTACCCTCTAGATATATATGGTCTGAGGAATCGTCTGCTCGTTTCGCAGCTGCCCTCAATTCTGAGGACATTCAGAAAAGATTACAAAATCTTACAAAAGGGGAAAATCTTCATTCTTATGAGTCAATTGATAACGCTTCAGCCGAACTATCAAATATTATTATTCATACAGCTGACAAATCTTTAAAAAAATGCAAAATTACTCGCAAGACAAAGAAAAAAGGTCAAAAATGGTTTGATTCTGATTTGATTTCCATGAGGAGAAATTTACTTAACTATGGAAAGATTTACTCAAAATATCCTAAAGACCCCTCCGTGAAAAATCACTTTTATAAACTATACAGAGAATATACAAAGTCAAGAAAATACAAATGTCGTCAGTACAAGCAATCCATTCTTAAAAAGTTGGAAACACTACATGAAGAAAATCCTAGATCTTATTGGAAATTAATTGACAAGCTACGAGGTATTGAAAGAGATAATGTCTCAGAAGCAGTTGACCCACCAACTTGGGTCTCCCACTTCCAAAATTTAAACATACCAAAACCCAAGTTCACCCAACGCTTAATACAACTAGAAAATATCCTTACAGAACTGGAAAAAGAAAAATGTTTCACTGAACTTGACAGTCACATATCGATAGCTGAAATATCAAATGCTATTTCAAAACTAAAAAGTGGGAAAGCTCCTGGTTTAGACAATATCTCTAACTACATGATTAAATGCGGTCAAACTGTTTTATTACCATCTCTACACAAGTTATTTAATGGCTGTCTTACTTTCGGATATTATCCCAAACTTTGGTCTTCAGGTTACATTACACCTATCCACAAAAGTAATGATATTTCTGACCCAAATAATTATAGAGGCATTACTGTTACAAATGCAATTGGGAAGCTCTTTAATAAAATATTGGATATTCGGCTAGATAAATTTTTGGAAAAGTATCACATTATTGACGACTGTCAGATTGGATTTACAAGAAAAGCAAGAACGTCAGATCATATGTATATTCTTAAGACTATTATTGATAAGTATTGTAGTACTAAGGATGGTAGAGTGTATGCCTGTTTTGTTGATTTTCAAAAAGCTTTTGACACAGTCATTCATACAGGAATTAAAATTAAACTCCTCAAAATTGGTGTAGGAACAAACTTTTATAACACTATCAAAAGTATGTATTCATCAAGCAAATCTTGTATCAAACTAGAACATAACATCACAGACTTTTTCCCAATAAAAATGGGTGTAAAACAGGGTGACAATCTTAGTCCCAACTTATTTAAAATTTTCATTAATGATCTCCCGAAATACTTGCACTTGTCTGCTGATCCTGTGTTTTTAAACTCAAATCCAATCAATTGCTTGATGTATGCGGACGATATTATTTTATTATCTTCATCAGCAGATGGTTTGCAACAAAAGCTTAATATCTTGCAAAAATACTGCAATGATTGGTGTCTCAATATTAATACATCCAAAACCAAGATAATAGTTTTCAATAAAGCAGGCAGGCTCTCTAAATCCAAATTTAACTTTGCTGATGTTGAACTTGAATGTGTCTCTGAATACAAATACTTAGGTGTGTCATTTTGTTCCTCAGGCTCATTCTCCTTTGCTCAAAAGCAGCTTTATCAAAAAGCCTTAAAATCATTTTTCAAACTCAAAAAGGACTTTATTTCTATGAATCCAGACATCAAAACCACAATTCATATTTTTGATCATACTATTAAACCTATTTTAATGTACGGAGCAGAAATTTGGGGGTATTTTAATCCTTTTGCTAAAAAAATTTACCCTGGTTGTACAATGGACAAAATTTATTCCAGCACACTTTGTGACAAATTGCATCTTAAGTTTTGCAAATCGATACTTGGTGTACATAAATCTGCAACAAACTTTGCTGTTCTATCTGAATTGGGAAGATTTCCCTTACATTTTGATATCATTAGATCTATGTTAAGTTATTGGTACAGACTTGAGAATCAAAGTCAATCATTTCCACTTTTGTATAATGCTTATTGTGAATCAAAACAGTTGTTTCAACAAAATACTCCCTCCTGGTATGGCTCAATTCATTTTTTAACTAACAGCATTGATGGCACAAACAATTTACAGTCAGTAACAAAACAAAAATTCAAAAGAGCACTTAGAGACTATCTATTTAAATATTTTATTAAAGAATGGAATTCTAAATTCACTATACACGCTGACAAAAAACTAAGTTGCTACAGCACTTTTAAGCAAAATTTTGGCCAAGAGAACTACCTAAGATTACTTAAAAATTTTGAGCAGAGGAGAAGTTTAACTCGTTTTCGCATTTCCGCTCATAGACTTAATATTGAAAGAGGACGATATCAAGACATTCCACGACAAGTAAGATACTGTAATAGATGTAATGTCAAATCAGTGGATGATGAAAAACATTTTTTATTCTCATGTGATCATAATAAGGCATTAAGAGATACTCTGTACAAATTAGCTAATGACTCTTGTAAAAAATTTTCAATATATGGACAATAACCAAAAATTTTACTGGCTTATGACAACTGAAGATCTACAAGTACTTGTACAACTCAGTGAAATGATTCTTAAAGATGGAATATAATGGTTATAGTTATATATACAGATATATTATGCAGTGTATTTACTTTGGTTGGGGGGGGGGGGGGGGTTATGTTATGTATAAGCATACTGGTTTGAACACTTTGAGTACAAGTAGACCAGTCTAATCGACTGTGCAGGCACCGTCCCTTGGTACTCTCTGTTTTCAGGCCACTTTGTTTCTGTATAGCTGTTGTATTCACTGATGTGTAAATCCCATACATATATTTCATTGTATTAATGAAACATTTTGCATATTGTTGCCTGGACATTGTGGGCAGTATTTCATTCATTATTTGTTATTATCATGATATTATTATTATTATTTTTTTTTTTTTAATGTATATGCCCCCTGAGGGCCCTTGATTGGTGAATAAATACAATAAGATGGCCACAGGGGCTCGTCACGAAGTTTTTTCAACCTTTTATATATACCACCTCTATACTATAAAATACTATAAAATGTATTTTATAGTATAGAGGTGGTATATATAAAAGGTTGAAAAAACTTCGTGACGAGCCCCTGTGAGATGGCGAGTGAATTTGATGGACCGAACTATGACTCACGGAAGAATCTGTAGAGTTCTTAATTATCTAATGTATATTTGTAAAGTTTCCTCATTATTTACCATTGGAAAAATTCAAGTGCTGTTGGTTTTCGCTTAATATTTGCTATTTACGTTATCTGTAATGTAAACGAGACATCAACAAGTGACCTTTGTTTACATTTAGTTTGTGTAGGGACTGATATATTTGGGATGAATCATACAATATTTAGCTATGGGCAATATGTGCATTCATAAACCGCCCAGGCTTATTGCATCAAATAAGGTACTACCATGTGAGTCAGTCACAAAAAATTGTTTGTTACAAATTAAATAATGATAATTTCATCATTATTCATACAGGCCCAGAGTATAAATTATAAAGCTAATGTAAATCAGTACCCCATGCAAGGTTCCTAGCTTCTCTTTTTGATTACCGCCAACATATTCTTCATTAAATACTTTTTAGTATTTAATTAGGTCACACATTTTGATTGGACCAAGGTATCTTAGGTATGGGATAAAGTGTCTTTAGTTTTGGGCTGAGGGTCATTATACTCTGTCCCAAGATATTTTGGATTAACGTTTGGCTTAATTGTTTGATATTCATAAATACCTCAGGATTCAAACGATGTTCATTCAAAAGTATGAAAAATTTCCAAGATTTCTCAGTCAAAACGCCCCTGTTAGCTTATCAGGTTTCAATACAATGCTAAAAAATGTGATGTCTACGAAGATTTTGTATTGCAGCAAGCCCGGATGATAACGTTGAAATATTGCGCGATGTATTCCGAATGGTGAAAAGATGTAAACATTCCCCATTATAAATCTCTGTAAGGAATCTGTTTTCGTTCGAGTGAAAGATGATAATGTGTCAATGAAATTATCTTGGAAAATATCCCTTTCAACTATTTCAATTGCACTTCTTTCAAAGGTAAGTGTATTTTGATTAAAAATCGTCCAAATGTGCAGCATAAATATCTTGGGACAGACTATAGGCCAAAATGTCAATAGGTGAATTAAGATGTTGTTGGGCCGAAGTTTCTAACATTCTTTGTAACAATATTATGAGAGAGAGAGAGAGAGAGAGAGAGAGAGAGACTTGGAGAGAGAATGATCACCTTTATTAATAATTATACATTTGATGATTTGGAACAACTCTATTGAACGATTTTTTATTAAGTCATATTATAATTACCATGACTATCATATTTAGTGGATCTGCATAATCTAGTTATCCATTTTGTCAAAATGCATATGGTCTTGCTGTAAGAATCATTTATGACCTCTTATTTTTGATAATAGAACAAGGAGAATGTTTGGTTACCTATTTATTAAAGAGTTTTCCAATTTCTACAACTCTGAATATCATGAATAATCTCTTAGATCATTTGAATCTGTTTCAATTCAAAAGAAAGATAACACAAAATTACATACATTTCAGTTATTGCATTGGCATATATCTTTTATTAGTGTAAGTTGTTTGTTTACATTTGGTATGATAACAGACATTCAACCTAATTAGATAACGAAATCAGACTTTTGCCTACCAGTTAGAGCCATTTAAAAATAACTCATTGTGTCACAATTTTTCTTTCAATATATAGTCCTTCAGTTTTAGGGTATTTAATGTTATAAAATTCATTTTAAAAACTAACATTTTTTGTCATACACATTATTACAGTAACATATCAAGTGTTATATCTCTCTTGTTGATAATTATTTTATGTTATACATGTAATAACATCATTTATTTTTACAGTTCAATGTGCTTAAATCAAAGTTTTCATTTTGTATGCTCTGTAATGCTCTCCTTGTACCTCCTTAAATGGAGAGTTCCTCAGTATGTTAATCAATCAATGATTTGTCTTGGACAACAACATAGTACAAAGCTTGAAGCATTGCCTATAAACTTCAAAGTAAAATGTTCCATATTATTTAAAATACTAATAGTATCACTTTAATACACATCATGTGTTACAACCCTACAATGTTAGAACTGTTTACTGCAGATAAAGCACGGAACTGTTATGGTTTGGTGACAGCGGGGGGATGTGTGAGTGATGGGGACCCACGGAGACATCCCCGCGGACTACATCTTCGATGCCTTCCTGAAGGCGGGGACTTGTAAGACTGTCCTGAGTTCCTTCCATCAGCTGTGTGAGGCGCTCGAACTCAAGCACACCAATCACCGCCTGTTCTACCGCCGCCTCAGTAGTCAACTCACGTCATGGAAGGCTCAGACTGTGTGGGTCAAACTCAACAAAAGGATGGCACAGCGGGAGTACCGCAAAGGGGAGGCATGTGCCAATACAAGGGTAAGTGTATGAAAAGGAGGGTAAGTGCCAACACCAGGGTAAGTGTAAGAAAAGGGAGGCATGTGCCAACACTAGGGTAAGTGTAAGAAAAGGAAGGTATGTGCCAATACAAGGGTAAGTGTAAGAAAAGGAAGGCATGTGCCAATACAAGGGTAAGTGTATGAAAAGGGAGGCGTGTGCCAATACAAGGGTAAGTGTAAGAAAAGGAAGGCATGTGCCAATACAAGGGTAAGTGTAAGAAAAGGGAGGCGTGTGCCAATACAAGGGTAAGTGTAAGAAAAGGGAGGCGTGTGCCAACACCAGGGTAAGTGTAAGAAAAGGGAGGCATGTGCCAACACTAGGGTAAGTGTAAGAAAAGGGAGGCGTGTGCCAATACAAGGGTAAGTGTAAGAAAAGGAAGGTATGTGCCAACACCAGGTTAAGTATAAGAAAAGGGAGGCATGTGACAATACAAGAGTTAGTGTAAGAAGGTATTTCTATTGTGTGTGTACAGGTGTAACAGTGTTATAAGGTACATCTATGTGTACAGGTGTTATAAGTTATTTCAATGTGTACAGGTGTTATAAGTTATTTCAATGTGTACAGGTGTTATAAGTTATTTCTGTTATACATGTACAGGTGCTGGTGATTGGGGCTGGGCCCTGCGGACTGAGGACCGCTATAGAGGCCGCCTTACTGGGCTGTAAGGTGGTGCTACTGGAGAAACGAGACAGCTTCTCACGTAACAACGTCCTCCACCTGTGGCCATTCCTCATCACGGACCTCAAAAACCTTGGGGCCAAAAAGTTTTTCGGCAAATTCTGCGCAGGTGCCATAGATCATATAAGTAAGGGTGATGACTTCATTCTATAAAAATTTGATGCTTTCTTTTTTTCAAGAGCATCAACAAAAACATAATTGTGAAAGAAACAGAAGAATTCTATCATAATACAGTTACATATTAATAAAAAATCAGTGTACAATACTGCAGAAAGTGTAGCAAGTATTTGTGGTATCCTAATGTTTGAATGTATGTACACAGGGTCTTTATAGTTAAGACTTTATATAATGTTCAGGCTTGTTTTACTTGTAACAGCGATTTTATTTTGCTGTAGGTATCCGACAATTACAGTGTATCCTGATGAAGGTGGCCCTGCTTGTTGGGGTGGAGATTCATGTAAACGTCAGTTTTGACGGCCTGCTGGAACCCACGGAGGATCAACCCAATGGTAGGGTAAGATAGGGTCTTATTAAATCTTTTTAATAATGTAGTCTAATGGTAGGGTCACACCTTAATCATGTAGTCAAATAGTAGGGCCTCACCTAAATCATGTAGTCTAAAGGAAGAGCCACACCTAAATCAGAGGCTTGTTCAGCAAAGCGAGTGCAAGCGAGTGCTTGCCAAAATTTGTGTTGCAGGTGTAGGGATTTGGTGAGCACTCGTAAGCACTGCTCTGCCACACACACACCTCAGGTAGTCTAATTGTTGAGTCACCTTAAATTATGTTGCCTAATTGTAGGTCCACACCTACATGTATAACCCCAGGGGCCGGAGTATAGGGAGGTCCACATAACATAAGTAAAGACATCACTTCTATATAGAACCCCAGTGGCTGGATTATAGTGAGGTCCACATCACATAAGTAATAGCGAGCGCAGCAAGGAGGCGCGAAGCGCCGCTCGCATAGCAAGCTCCATAGACAATGTGTACAAACAGAGGAAATTCAACATATCCTAAAAATCCTTTGCGGTGCATAGCAACATGGTGGAACAGGAAGCGTTTCTAAGGAATATTCTTGCCTGTAAATCACATACATCTTTTTCATTTAGCAATAAAAAAAAATCCTTTAAAACACTAAAGTAAGCAAAAAATATGCTGACATAAAAAAAACCCTGTACCTATCTTTTGCTGACACATGACATCATTTCCTTCCATGAATTTATCTAATAATTTACGAGAACTGTCGGAAGCAAAAGAAAGTTAGGTATGACGTCATAGTGATCTCAGGCTATTTTTCTGGTGATAAATTTAGAGGTGGATCAAGTATTGCAATGGTGTTGAGTGGTGTAAGTACTTGCTATTTCAGTGTTAGCGGCGACTCCTCCGCTGAATATAGTCTGTCTCAATATATTTATGCAGCACATTTGGATGATTTGTAATAATAAATACATATACCTGTGAAAGAAGAGCAATTGAAATAGTTGAAAGGGATAATTTAAAAGATAATTTCATTGACACATTATCATCTTTCAGTCGGAAAAATTCACAGGAACGAAAAAAGATTATTTACGGAGATTTATTATGGGGAGTGTTTACACCTTTTCTCCATTCGGAATGAATATCGTTTGAACCTTGAGGTATTTCTAAATATCATGCAATTAAGCAAAATGTAAATCCAGGATATCTTGGGACAGACTATAGTTTTGTTTTGATTGATTTTTTCGGCAAGGTAAAGAGGATAATTCAGTTATATTGATCCAATGCATAAAAAATGTCTTATTTTTATTAGATCTACATACAACCACATAATGAAAAAAAGGAAAACAATTAACAGTTTAAATTTCTATATGTAAGCTGCATTTGGTCAAACCTTAAAATAATATTGACAACACAGCAATGTTAAGGCGTCCCGATGCTTAAATATTTGAATCATCACAAAAATACTTTGACCGGGAGTATTTCTTAAAATGGATGTTACATTTATTGACAACGATGTTAAACATTATATTTGATGCATTTTTGTGACGTCATATGTACTTTGTAATCATGTGACGAGCGAATCCTAATATTGCAAATGTTCTATTTAAATCGCATCTGCGCAGGTGATTAATGACATTAAATCTTAAATATTTTAAAGAAAAATACTTTGTTATGTCATATACTTTAAAGTTCTTGCTTGGGCTTGAAATAGATAGTATTACATGTATTTCGTTTATGGAAAATATTGTTGAATCATTCTACAAAATCATCAAAATAATGCACACTTTTACTAATCAAAAGCGATTTACAAATAATTGGGGTAAACTTGTAGGTTTCCCAAGCATGATTCACATTGGTACTTATATTCTCTACCAATTTTAAGCAAAATAATCTAAAATTGTGTTGATCTTTCACCTGCACCAAGCTGGTTTTTACATGCATTAAAATTTCTTCATTCAGTTGTTTACATGTAGCAGGGAGAGTCTCCAAACCACTACTTTATAAATAGTCTTTTACTTAAAACGAAGCTTTAAAACTGCCGATTGTTTGATCCTGGTTTTTAAAACGAATGAATTCTGTACGTCTAGCATTAAAGGGGCATGGTCACGATTTTGGTCAAATTTTATTTTTCTGTTTTTATTATTTACAATGCTTTAGGAATGCATTTCTAATGTTCACATAGGTTCAATACACCAGTAAAAAATCTTTTTCAAGATTATTTGTCTATCTTATTATTCATTTTAAGCATAAATAAACAGTTCCTAATGATTAACACATTCATTTGAGGTCTTAAATGGGAATTTTCACTTCAACATTCAAAATGTAAACAAAAGCTTTGTTGAACAGGGTATCACACATTTAAAAGGGGGAGGGCACATGTCTCATTGCATATATAGCATACAAAAATAAAAACATTAAAAAAAGATTGATGTAACAGAGGGAATTAATTAAAATTCAGATAACAACAAGGAACAAAAGAGAAATAACACTGACAAGCAATTTATTGTTTACTGATTTAATTGATCAATTTTTCCCCAAGTATTATTAAAAAGTAAAGGAATGATAGTACATGATTGTATTTGCTTAAAAAAAATCAAACGACTTCGTATTTATAAAAATATTTTAGTAACTCTGTTTTATATTTGATAAATGATCAGTGGTAGTTGGGTTAACTATGTATATTAGTCTAGGGCGGGACAATTGGAATAAATGTTTTATGGTTCCTGGCGGGTGTAAAAGTATATGAGAGCAAGCCAAAGATTAAGGTTGGAGCAAGTCCACAGGTTGTATTTCACAATGATGAGAAATGTGTTCCGGTAGTTCCTTCTGCCTTCGCCCTAGCGGTCACACCATGAAACATACTAACATCAATCCCATCTATATATTTATAAATTGTATAACCCTAGAGGACATCATATAGAGCGGTCTAGTACATCACATTTTTATTTAGTTAGTTATCAAATCTCTTCAATATCTGATCTCAGGAGTTGTAATTAGAGAAGTTTTCATCATGACAGTGTTTGGAGCTCTTAACTTCTCAATAAATAAAACTAAATACCAGAATATAATAATGATCTTTTATAAAGATTGTTGTTGTTTTAACATGTAGATATAAAGGAGCCGAGGCCTGTTACATAGAGAAGGTGCCGATTTCGTCCAATCCGGAGGAGGCTTTCTTAATCAAGATATTACAGCGACAGACGTGTCGGCCAGAGATTGGAGACAAATTCAGTAGCAGACATGGTCAGAAAGGGTGAGTGGGATTCTTACCAACACAACAGAATATCTACTGACTAGAAACTGAGTACAGACCTTATACAGGTTACAGGCACAAATGCAATTCATTAGACACTAGACATATCAGTGTTTTTGATTTATATTTCAAAGGTTTACTCTGTAATTTTTTACTTCATTTTACCTAAGTTATTCATAGGTAATGTACGGTATTGTGTAAAATGTAAATTAGTTGATTAATATTATTGATATGAATTTCTCTATTGAACAAGTTTTTGAAATAGCTTCATACTCAAACTTCTTTTATTAGCTGTTTTACTTTTTGTTGCATTTTAGGGATGTTAGCTTTATTTTCTGTTCTATCAATTTTCTGCAGGGTTTGTGGATTAATTGTCCCACAAGAAGATATGCCATTCACTGATCTGGTAAATATAACATGTAGAAATGACTTGTAAAATTATATAGATCTGATTAATATAACATAAAGAAATAACTTGTAAAATTAATTGAGAACAGTGTCAAAGAAGAATTATTTTCTCTTTAATCTCTATTTGCATTCAAAAGGTATCTTTTGAGATGATTATTATTTTTTCACTTTTCCTTTTAGGGTATTTGTCCAGACATTGTAAGTATGAATTAGATTGAGTTGTTTCAAATACTAGTATAGGTAAGCATAATACATGTATAGTGTGTATTATAGTAGCACAATATTATAAGACACCGGTATTACTTTCTCTTTATAAATAAGTACAATCCCTTTGCTAGCATATTGTATCATCATCTTTTAATATTTACATAAGCTTATCATTGTTACATATCCTATGGCATTTGTAAAGTTTCTGTCATTTTAATTGCAAAAGTTATTTTTTTATTTGTCAGACTTGCACTATTGAGTTAACCTGACCCCGTAACAATTTTGTATTAAATTTGTGTATTACATGTATAAGTAAGTATAGAGACTTATCATTTTTATATGAGTAGGTTACATAAAAGTGTTGGATTGTTGTGGCTAATTTTAAACTTTATATTATATTGATTTAAGATATAGGAACATATTTAAACATAAAAGCTTAAAAAATCAGATATTACATGTATTTTTATTAAATAACTACATGTATAACAAAAAACATCAGATTCAATATTTTAAAGTACATATAAATCTAAAAGGTAGTTTGTTGACCATCTCTTCACATTAGCACGTGATAATGTCAATGTTTAATCCCCTTTCTGTTTTTTTTTGTTTTTTTTGTTGTTTTTTTTTTACGGTTAGGGGCCGATACACATCTTAGTCATTCTTTATTTGCACAAGACATACATCTTTTGGCATAGGTTATTACATATAAATAAAAAATATTGAAACAATGGTATGGTACATGTACATGTAAAGTACATTGACAATGTATATAAAATAAAATTTTACTAACAGACGAAAAAACCCCAGAGAATTTTTCTTAATTATCATGAATATTGAAAGCTAGATGGAGATACTTCCCCAAATTACACAGTTCTTTAAAATTTTGAACACTTAATAATTGTATAAATTTGTATACAGAAGGTTTTTTCCAATAATATTTCTTAATATATTTTACTCGGATTTCTCTATACTGCTGACATTTCAAAACAAAATGGAATTCATCTTCAATATCTGAACAAAATTTACATAAGCGTCTTTCTTTTGGTACATTAGTGTGTCGTCCACTTTCAATTGCAAGTCTATGAGATGACAATCTAATTCTTGTAATTTGTTTCTTATATGTAGAAGGTATTGATTTTGTTAAATAATATTGTAATGAAAACTGGTGAATAATATGCTTATAAAAATAACATCGAGATGAGGAATTAATCTGTTCTACAAGTTGTTGAATAAAGTGATCAATGATTCTTTGCTTAAAGCTGCTTGGTCCGATTTTATATCAAATTTTATGCACGCTTTTAAACGATGGCTATGCTTAGTATATGTATAATAATAGACATTGCAGTAGTTTTACCCGTCAATTATACCAAATTTCAATGAAGAAAAATACGTACAAAATTTGCTAACAAAACAAACGACATTAAAAGGTACCTCGTTATTTCGCCTCATGTTAAATTTCACCCCTGACGACGAGACGGGTATAGTTGTATTACGAATTTGACATCGCTTTAAATAAAGGTCGAAATAATCAGACAAATTACAAATAAACATGTGCATGTTTTGTTCGCTAATATTTCTAATATTTCTAAAGTCTGCTTTCTTTACAATCGATGCATAGCATGCAGATGGAATAACCCCAATATTTCGGGGGACGAAACCAAGCGGTTTCCTTTTCTAAACATTCCCGTGATGCATTTTGGTTTGTTTTTTCGTTTGCCCAAAGAGAAATTATTTTTATTTACTTTGAATATTTCTAGCTTTGAAAGGAGACTGATTCTGCTGGTGAAAATAGGAGAAAGTCCATAACTTTCTAAGATAAATGATTTGTATGAAAAAAAAATTTGATACTGTAATTACAAAAAAATCGGACCAAGCAGCTTTAATCAAAGGAAAATAGGTTGCACAATGTATATACTCCTGTTCATACCATATATGTCCTAGACCTATTTCAAAAAGTTTATTTTTAATTACAGTAACCCAATTTTCAGCAGGTGCTAAAGACGATTCACACTCATTATACAGCATTTTGTAACAGGACTGCAAAATACAATTCTGACTTTGTAACAATTTGAACCAAAATTTGAAAATTCTAAACATTCGTATAGTTTTCATAGGTAGCCTCCCAGTTTCAAAATATACAAGTGCAGTGTTTGTATTCTTCTTCACACTTAACACAAATTTAATATATTCTAAATGCACTTTTTCTATATCATTTGCAGCATGCATGCCCCATATCTCACAGCCATAATTTAATATACTAGCAATATAAGTATCAAAAATTGACAGCATTGTTTCTGTGTTCAGATACAATTGACTTGTTTTTGACTTTAAAGAAAACATGGCTTTTCTCCCTTGGCTCACCAACTGTTTCTGTGTATTGTTAAACTTTCCATTATATTGTAACAAAAGGCCCAGATATGTAAAGCTATCGACAACCTCAATTGGCTCGCCATTTAAATACCACCTTTCATTATTGTGAATTTTACCACCATTTCTAAAAATGACAATTTTGGTTTTTTGTACATTTACAGTAAGATCCCAGACAGATGTATAAGAATACAATGTATTTAACATTTCTTGAAGCTCATGTGCAGTTTCGGAGAAAATTACCATGTCTTCTGCGTACATTAAAACAAAAAGATTTAACTCTTGAATTTGTATTGGTATGTTACCTTTACACAAAAATTATTGTGTAGATTAAGGTTACCTGTCAAGAATGACATTCTTCTGTTCTATTCTGTAAATAATGAATCCCCATGGTTACCCATCCAGAATGAGGGTGATTCTTCGGTTTTATTCTGTAGATAATGAATCCCCATGGTTACCCGTCCAGAATGACGGTCGGTAAGCTGATGGAACTGTTGGGAAGTAAGGCCGGGGTCCTGGAAGGGAAATTTCACTACGGAACAGGTAATTCACAGTATTATTTCTCTGTGAAATGGAAATAACAGAAAATATAATGATTGACATCTGTTGATTCCCTGGAAAATTTACTACAAAACTCATTACTCATTACAAACAAATTATTCCTAGAAGCCCTCCTGGAAACATTTTCTGAATCTGTGCATTGATAAACAAAACTTTGCTATATGTACCAATGCAGGATAAAAATTGTTAAAGCGTTTCTTGAATCTTGAAATAAAAACTAAGGTGCAGCTTAGAAATTATTGAAAATTTTAATGCTTAAAGAATTTTCAAAAACTGTTTGGTACAAACATAAACATGCACCTCAGCCAGCCACAAGACAAGCTTATTGTATAATGATCATCTATCTGTAATCAGTGACAAACATTTGTTAAATATCATTTATGAGGAGAGATTGTTTAGATGTCTTTAACTATAGTGAGATTTGTTAGAAACTCTGAACTCCTGTGTTTTTCATTCTTAAGTTTTGTGTTCTTTTAGCATTTGGGGGAGACAAAGTCTGTGATTTATCAGAGGATCTCGTAAAACATGGATTTAATTATCTCGGCAAGGACTTTGTAACCTCAGGAATAACTGGGTAAGCTGCCTGGTTTTTATGTACAAATGTTCTGCAATACTCACCATGAATACTTACAATAATAGGTAAAAGTAGTATCACAAGTACTTGTATTTTATCTTATATAATACTGTTGTTTGAACTTTAGGGAGCCGCTGGAGGCCTACATATTCTTTGGCCCCATATACTATCAGAAACTGAAGCACATGGTTCTAGATAAGATGCATGCTCGAGCCAAGGGACCGAGAGCGGTACTGACTCGACAACCTACAGAGGGGCGATCTCGAGATGGAGGTCTGAGATTGGGCGAGATGGAACGAGATTGTCTCATTGGTTATGGTGCAAGGCAAGTTTATCAAACATAATTTTACGATGTTTGCGAAATATGGATTATTGTATGATCACAGTCTTAAGAATTTGGGGAATATTATAATGATTTCTGATAATAAAAAAAGTATCCCTGAATTTTAGAAAAAAGAACTTGTGGTATTAAAAATCATAATGATTTATATTCATCAAATATCATGGAATATTGAAGTAACCATGAAGTGAGTGTTGATTCCTTTACAGCATGCTGCTACTGGAGAGACTGATGATATCTAGCGACGCCTTTGAGGTGGACGTATGCGGAGAATGTGGACTCCTGGGATACTCGGGCTGGTGCGAGTTCTGTAAATCCTCACGTCATGTCTCCACTCTCAAAATGCCGTACGCCTGTAAACTGTTGTTCCAGGAGTTACAGTCGATGAACATTGTGCCAAGACTATCTCTAAAACGTTACAATGAAGTCTAGTACATATATTACAGACACTATATTCCTACATAATTTTGTACAAGTTCACACTATTTTGTTGACAATAAATTGGAATCAGTAATGTACCTGATAACCATATGTTTGTTTTATTGTCACCAATGTTTGAAAACCCAGAAGAGATAAAGAACACATTCTACCCCATGCAACAAGTTGTGGGGGGGGGGGGATACGATTTTTGGCCCATCCGTCAGTCAGTCTCTCTCAACATTTCAGGTACCAGTGAATCATCAAGGTGTCGTATATTTTTGGAAAAAAAACCGTGTATGATAGCAACAAAAAGGTCTTCCGTTCTTGTATTACATAATACATGTATTATTGAGCTCAATTTTTTTTTATAGAAACTACTTTCATCAAAAACAAAGAAATAGTTTAAAGATATCTACATACGTAGGTCTATCTTTCCTCAAAGTTTGGTTGTTTAAGTCTCTGCCAAATCTGAGATCTCGTTGAGACAAGGCTTTGTCTCGGGTCCGGAAACGGACAAACGGAAGTGCTCAATGAAAATTAAAATTTAATTCTTGTACATTTACTTAATGTATATCATTGTTGATTGTCTAACTAAAACAGTCAAAAAAGAAACAGCCAAATTAATTTAAAACTTGATTTGTTTTAACGGTTCCGGTGAGAACTGGAAGTGACGGTTGACAAAATGAAACCCGTCGAACATATCTTCAACCAAATATCTATCATCCACAAACGTTTTTTCTTTTGATCACTTACAGTTTCTGAGATCTCGCGGGTACAATATTTGAAAAAAGAAAGCTAAATTTTTTGTTTATTTAACATTGCATAGACATAAGTAAAGTTGTGTGTGTATACCGATTTTGGAAATTTCCTCGAAACAAAAATATGTGAAGACGTTTACTTAAATATTAAAATTAGAATATTAAATTCTAAATTTTGCATATTCTTACACTTTTACTAAATCAAACACATATATTAGAACAACGTTTTATTAAAGATGTAACCATTTTTAGCCGGGTTTTCCAACGGAAAAATCCGGTTATTAAAATGGTGGGTGGGTGGGCGGCTGCCAAAAAGGGTACCCTCATTGTACGGATAACTCCTACAGTTTTCAAGATGGGAAGTTGTTCTTTTGCAGATCAATTGTACATATATTAGAGGTGTGCATATTGCTAGGATTTTGATTTCCGATAATTTATGAAAAAATTACCAGCTTTTGACTTGGCCATTTTTTGGCAAAATATTGCATATAGGGTACTCCATTTCACTGGATACGGTAGGTAGTGTTTATCAATTCAGGGTTTGACATGGATTATGGATACAGTTCACATAAAAGAAAACCCGGATTGCTGTCACATTGACAGCTTTTCACTTGTTTCAACATTTTAACTTTATTTCAGTATTGATAAATATTAAAAAAAACTCAATATACGTAACAGGGAAAAGCGCTGATATTGTACTTACATAATAGGTCACTTTTTAAGATATGACAAATGTTTGTACTGGTATTTATACATGAGACCTTTTTTTTACTTACAGACACTTAAATAAATTCTAACTGGTAACTAAGGTATAATTTCTGATGTAACATAATGTTAGAATAGCACTTGTAAATCATCTTTTTAGTCGAAAAATTGAAACACCTAAAGGTATCTAAAAAGAAATTGTATAGTTCAAATTTGAATCAAATTTAGCAGTGTGATTGACTGATTGTCATGACCGACCGATAATTAAATTATTTTAAAAATAATGATGAAAATTTGACCGTTGGTTTGAGATTATTTGTTTATTTGACGAATGTGAAAAATGATAAAAATCCTAAATAATGTAATCACATTTGACCTTAAAACTTTTGATATGACCTTGAAATTTGATAGGCATAAAATCTGAACACTGCATGGTGATGGTTGTGTTCAAATTTTCAAGTCTTAATATCACTATGAACGGAACACAAGTTGCTCAATTTTAAATGATACAAGGCTAAATTGCACAAAAATCAAACGAACAACATTCAAATGTAATTTCTCGGGCGTTTCCTCTTGCTTTACATATTAGATAACATATTTGTTTGATTCAAAATCATTTCGATATTTAAATTGATATCTGATACTGTATACGTTTAAATATATATTATTACATTATAATATTAATATGAAAACTTCTATAGTTCAGACAGATACAACTATAAGTTTATACACAGTTAGCCTGAATAATGTATACCGTTATATATTTAGTACAAGAAATTTGTTCAAGCAAAAAAGTTGGAAACTCCAATATTAAAGTTGGGGATTTAAGGTGGCTCTATACACCACTTTTTGATGACGCAGTACGCAAAAAAGTAAATCTGGAAGCATGCAATTCCGGTACTGGCTGATTTAAACCGAGGCGAGTTGTGTGGGTGACCGCTTTTTGAAAAATTTGTTAAATGAATAGATTTAATTTCATAATTGGAAAATTCTTTACTTACAAGTAATGTGGTATATAACACCTTCATATTGTGTCATATTATTTATCGAAATAATAAAATCAAGTATATTTTTTTTAAATAGTTTCTTTCCCATCATCGACATATTACAGCGTAGTGCAGTGGTTTAGTTGATTCCCTACAAACCTATTGGTCATGATTTCGAATCCCGTTGAAGACGAACATTTTTTTAACTTTTCCAAATTTTCTAAAACGTATTTTTTGGTTGAATACTGTGAAAGAAAATTCGAAACCAGTGAAAGTATTTCAATTATAATATACTTTAAACTACATTAATATCAACAGATGTTCCTTACCACCTTAAGGGGATGGAATTTCTCTTAGGTTGGGATACATAAATCCTATTAGTTAATTATACCCTTTATTTATTTGACTTAGTTTGGCATTAAAGCGAACATATTTACTTATAATGAAATATGTATGTATTTATAATCCCAACATGATATTTAGGAAATTTTCTTCAACTCGATCATGATCAGAAATGAACAGTCCCCAAGGTGTTTGGGCCTTTCGACTTAGGAACAATAACTCTCACGTGAGGAACTTTCATACCAAATAAAATTTAAAATATTTTTTTGTGTTTATTTGCAATGATTTTCAGTCAATTTGTTTTATTTCACATTTATTAAAACACATTTTCTTATAACATCAAGCAGCTTTTTTAGATGATTTGTGAACAGAGTAAGAAAATATGAAAAATTATGTTTTGAGGAAATGCTAAAGAAATTGCAATAAGAACACTTTTGAATGTTAAGAAGTGTTATATTTTTTTAGGTGTCTGAAGGACAAAAAAAATTCTCTAAATTTGTTCATTGTTAATTTTTTAAAAATTATTTTACAAAAACACGAAAAAACATTAAAAATTTCTTTAAAAATACCATTAGTATCCTTATCATCATTTTAATATTTGTTAAAGTATATGTTTTGTGGTCTTCTATTGAAAATTGGAATAAACTGTGGGTGTATAGAGCCACCTTAAGGGAAAATCACAATCTGGCACCAATACACTTTTGTAGAAAATCAAATCAAATATGTATACATATTTGATTTGATATATTAATATATTTAAATATATTTACCCCCCCCCCCCCCCACTCAAAAGAGTAATCCTCCATCTGTAGCTATTTTGAAGATACGAGTTATGCCTCTTGGCGTAATGGAATATTACATCACGTTTTAACAGATTATTAGTTTGTTATAACAAATTAATAATTTGTTAAAACAAATTTATAATTTGTTAAAACAAATTTATAATTTGTTATAAAAAAAATAATAAAAAATACTGCTGCGGCCCTAATGTGCTTTTGTAATATAACATGCTACGTGCATGTCTCAGTGTTTCCAAAGGTGTAGGTATAGTGGACTGGTGGTCCGAGAAATGTATTTGTTTGGCAGAGATTCCGATGCCTACAGTATTTACGGTATCTTAGTTAACTGTGAATCTTACACAAATCGTTTTCATTATCCTGGTTGGAGGGGGGGGGGGGGGTGTTGGTTCCAGATGGTCTGACCCACCCTCCCGGCTCTAGATCTGCACAAGCAGTGATTTTTAATTCATTCCAAATTAAAATATATTTCTGATGTTTTCAAAGCTTATATTTGACTGCCTATAAATCAGATATGATAACCACACCAACTTTAATATATAAATGTTAGTTTTAGGTAATTTTGTAAAGGAACATTAAAAAAACCAGGGGGGGGGGGGGGGGGGCTACCGTATATTTCAAGATCGGGTTCGGGGTACAATTACAGAAAGTCGTCTGGAAGATGCAGATGGACAATTTATAGACTGGTAGATCTACTTTAGGCTATATTTATATGATTATGGTTCATTTTTAATTTCAACAATAATGTCATTTACAAAAATCCCACCGTCCGTTGTTGTCATACATGTACTTAGACATAGCAGTTAGAATAAGTCTACATGCCTTCAGAGACATAAATAACATGTTATGCCTTGTAAAAAAACCCCGAATTTTTCTGATAAAGAAGGAAGCTATATAGGCCTATATAAAATAAACATGTCAGTCCTTCAAAGATAAGTTTTTTCACTGAATCATGCAAACTTGTTTTGAAAAAGATGATAACTCAACATGTATAAATAGTTTCTTTGAATCAACAGTTTGATGGCATGCGCGGATCCAGAAAGAATTCCCAGGGGATCCGAGGGATAAAGATATGTTTGCCGGGAGGAGAGTGGATGGGGAGTGCGAGGCGGAAGTAACTTTACAATGTGAATTTCAGAAGTTCAAATTTTAAATTAGAAAGTATAAAGTCTGAGCTAGGACCCCCCCCCCCCCCAAGTCTCCCACAGGGGGGATCAGATCAGTATACAAATATTTATTGCCTGATCAGTCAATTGACCAAAATATTTTCCCCGAGGTGCACGGGGCAGCTCAGTGGGTTCTATTGCCCGAGGCCAACGGCTTAACAGCAGAGGGCAATAAAACATATAAGTGAGCTTTTCCTGCACCATGGGAACATTTTTCTGGTCTATTGACTGGTCAGGCATTAAACAAAAGTGTTTTATTACTTAATTACATTTGTAGTATTTAGTGTTCACAAATGTATATTACAGAAGGTTTTCATTGCATTATGCGTTCTAAATCAATACATAGATGCGCGACGTTACATATAAATTTGAATCCTTGATTGGTTTTTCCGAAACAAATACCTTGCTGGTCCAATATTGATTACAGTCTATTGACCTGTTGTCTGATTGATTGGTCTCAATGGTTAAGAAAATCACATGCAAAATAGTACACAATTATTTAATGCCTGAGCAGTCAATAGACTAGAATATTTTCCCCGAGGTGCTCGGGGCAGCTCAGTGGGTTCTATTGCCCGAGGCCAACGGCCGAAGGCAATAGAACACACTGAGCTGTTTCCTGCACCAAGGGGGGAAATTCTGGTATATTGACTGCTCAGGCATTAATAATTGTTTCATTGCCTAATTTAATTTTTAGTATTTTGTGTTCACTGTTATAAATTACAGAAGGGTTTCATACCATTATGCATTCGGGTCATTGTTAATCAATACCAAGATGACCTACTTGATAAATTTTAAGAACAACAGTAAAACAAACATAATTAAGTGATCTTATAATCTTGTAGCAATTAAACTTTTTTTCAAAATATAGTGCCGGTCCAATAGATCAAAGTCTATTGATCGACTGCTGGTCTAATAGATCGCAGTTTATTGACTGGCAGTTCAAAAGATCACTTTTAAATCTGAATACACATACAAAATAACAAAATAGACCAACATATTTAATCTAATAAAACAACAAAATCCTTTTGATTAGATAATAAATGAAATTATTACCTAATCAAAGGGATTTTGTTGTTTTATTACAAATTAAATATTTTTGTCTATTTTGTATGTGTATTCAGATTTGAAAGTGATCTTTTGAACTGTTGGTCAATAGACTGCGATCTATTGGACCGCCGGTCAATAGACTATGATCTATTAGACCGCCGTTCAATAGATTATGATGTATTGGACCGCCGGTCAATAGACTGCGATCTATTGAAACGACAACGTATTTTGGAAAAAAGTTTAATTGCTACAAGATTAAAAAATGCCTTTTTTATGTTATTTTACTACTGTTCTGAAAATTTATCTTTTAGATCATCTTGGTATTGATTAACAATGACCTGAATACACAATGGTATAACCTTCAGTAATTAAAATTTGCAAACACAGAATACTCAAAAACGGAATTAGGTAATAAAGCATTTATTTAATGCCTGAACAGTCAGTAGACCCGATTTTTTTCCCTTGGTGCAGGGAACAGTTCAGTATGATCTATTGCCTGCACCTTGGGAAAAACATTCGGGTCTATTGACTGCTTAAGCTTTATATAATTGTATAATAATAGTCTTATGGAAAAAATGTCTGAGAGAGAAATTAGAAAGAGAGAAAAACTTGTTAGATACTAATAATTAATATGTATTAATTTAATCGTTTAGATATATGATATTGTTTGATTCAAAAAACATTATTTCTCTGATAAAAGTTTTATTGATTAAAGCCCACAAACTTCATACATAGCATAATCATGTATAAAAAACATATTCTTATTGTCTAAATACATTTTCAGGAAAAAGTCCGATTAGATCATACAGGAAATAAAACACTCAAAGAAAAAACCAGAACATTAAATTAGGACCTGAACATTTTGGATGTGGATTTTCTGAAGTTTTGAACATTCAGCAGAGAAAACAAGGTTGATAGAAATCACTAACGACTACTCTAATTCTTAAGATCAAAGGTAAGTAAAGATGATGATTATGGTCTGACAATGTAAATTCTGATTGGGTTAATATACCTGTACCACTCCTCTTTATAAGTGATGGGCCTCAGTCCCTTCGTGGCCTCGCTCCATTGCTGGTAAAGAATTGAGTGCTATACGTCCATTAACCTTCGCCATTAATACATGTACATGTAACTAAAAGTTTGCTCAGATATGATAACCACATTTAAATTAAACATATAGAGACCATTGCCTTTTTTTATGTTAAAAACAAAGACTGTTTCACATGTTATAGATAAACTGTCAACAATAGTCAGCTACATGTATTAGTAATATTTATAAAAGAAACAATTTAAATTGTTTTGGCATTCAAACGCACATAGTTTGACAACATAATATGCATGTACCGGTAATATAACATACACAATTTGTTTGTTTCATAAAAAAAATTGGCGTTCAAACACACATAGTTTGAGGACATATGTAATGATTATACTCGTGATGAAAGCCTACATGTTTTACACAATACAGTCAACAGTCAGTGTGGTTACCTCTGATAGATATGGTCAAGTTGTTTACATGTGATACAATTGTTACATACAACATATGAAGATAGTGATAGTTGTATAAAAAACTGACATGACTCGTAACACATATTATATATATTTTATCTGTAAGGATACATACCTATATACAATACAAACACACAATGTATTCTCATCTTATATACACAGTATGTTCAGGCGCAATGTAAAACAGTTTCTTTACTGGTAATATTTACACAGTATATAATTATACTTAGTTTGTCTCATTACATTTTATTCATTGCAGTTAATTGATTTACATGTAATATTGTATTTTCTTCACTTTACCTGTGTGTAGTTCAGCCACAAAGAGGTTGTCTCTGGTGTCCACACATACACCCTGTGGTTCCTGTAAATTACAGTTGTCAATGTAGCGGAGGAACTGTCCGTCCTGATCCAGGATGTGGATACGGTGGTTGCTCCAGTCTGCTGTCAGGATCCGACCCTGGCTGTCTGTTGTGATGCCGCGTGGATAGAATGATTCCTTGGTAGTAGAGGGAGGACCAGTGTAGGTAAACCGGAGTTTCCCGGCCTGATTGACCACCACTACTGCACGGGCGTCATAGTCTGACACACAGATATCTAGGTTCCTGTTCTCACTGATGTATTTAAGGTATCTACCAGAGGAATAGAGAGGTTGTCCTTTGTCGTCGTACTGAATACTTTGTTTCTGTGTGGCGCCAGAGTAACACACAACTTTTGTTTGTTTATTATCATCACTGTACATGACAACCAGGAGGTCACCAGAGGAGGTACTACAGACACCGAGAGGTTTCCACCCCCGTAGTCTGATCACTGTCTGTATCTGTGTATTCTTCACTATGTTCACAGTTCTATCTCTGTTATCAGTATAAACTAGATCCCCACTCCTTGTCACTGCTATGTCCTGTGGAGCGTATCCTGACTTGGTTTGGACTGACTTCACTAGTTCCCCCTGCAGGTTGTAGAGACTCATCATCTTATTATTACCACGCGTCCAGATTTCTTCATCACTGTGACAAGTAACACTGGTTAGATAATTAACAAGGCCTCCATACTGTGTCTGTATGGTGGAGATGATCCGTGGCTCATCAAGCAGTGGTGTGAGAGGAGAGGATCCAGCTTCTGAGGTTTCCATGGTGTAGCCATGTTCCTCTGTTGTAATGGAGGATGCTGACAGGGAACCAAATTGTTGATAAAGTTGTTCTGGGTTAATTTTCTGAGGGGTGAAGTTTGGTAGAGAAACTGTGAGTTTAGGAGGCAATTTTCTGAATTCAGCAATCCTGGATTTGTAGGCAGAGACACGGCTGACATCATTGGAGTCCAGTAACTTCTTCAGATCTGCAATGCTCTGTGTGATTTCAGAAATGGTGTGTGTGATTTCATCTTCCTGTTTGTCTAAGACAGCCAGGTGTTTGGTGTCCATTTCATCAAGATCAGATTTCAGTTTCTGTATAATGGTGTCTATTTCTCTGTGCCAGACTTCTCCATGTTTGTCTATTGCTGTTGTCAATTTCTGGGAGTTTTTACTCAGATCAGCTTTCTGAACTGGGATATTGGAGGCAATCTCTTTGTATTTAGGATAAATGAATTTCTCCAATTCTTGCAAATCTTTTTGCAACTTTTCGGTTTTGCTTTCAAAGGTTTTCAGAATGTCAACTTGTATATGTCCTAAATGTTTTTTAGAAGAAATACATTGTACACAAATAGGAATGTCACATTGTTCACAGTGGAGTTCACATTGTTTGATGGGGTGTTTCCTACACTTGGGATAGTTCAGGGTGGTTAAATATTGTTTAAGTGGCACCACTTTATGGACTTTAGAGGAATCAGAGAAATGTTCCTCTACACAGTCTTTACACAGATGTATATGACAAACTTCACAATACATGGGGGCCACAGAGTCCCGACACAGGGTGCAGCGGACAACATCCTGTGCACTGTTCCAGGGGTCCATGGTCAGGGATCCTTTTCTTTACTATCTAGGGGGATAGGCATTTATCTGAAAAGAATTTGGAACATGAAATACATGTATAATCAAAATTACATGAATAAAATTAAATGTAATATACATCAAATCAATATTTTATGCAGTACATTTCATATATTAATTTATACCATTACATGCTATTGCTCTGTTTTTGTGGGTGGAACTTATCTATCAACAACAGTTTTAACTAACTTACCGGTAAATGTTTTTTTAAAATTTGATAAAACTGTCAAATTAATTATAAATAGGTCACTTGAAGAACATACTCAATTCTAATCCATCTACAGAACATCACAATCCAACATGGCGGGTTCTGGGCGTTTAATCTTTGTCCCTGGTCTCCCAGCTACCCGTGGGATTTAAAGGTTGCAACATTCTCTGTCCACAGTCTACATGTAGATGACAAATTGTTGTTCTTGGTCAGTACAATGTGGTTAATTCTAAGATATTGTTCAAAATCAAAGAAAATAAAAACCAAAATAAAATAATTACTGGTACATGTACATGTATATGAGTATGGCCTTATTCATTAATACAATATATATTTTTACTAGCCACAAGCCTCCCCCTGGACAATAATTACCGGTCATAGAAAGAGAGTTAGATATATTTATATCACTCCAGTTGATCTAAAAAAAAGACATACCTGCATGTTCAAAGGATTCCAGAGATTACTTTTACATACAACTTCAGAACCATAATGTTATAGTATTGAAAAACTTCAATCCAACATGGCGGGTCACAGGTGTTTATTGTTCCTGGTCCACCTACCTGTATAGGATCACGTGATTTAGACGTAAATGTCAGGTAGAAACCTGTAATATGACAAGGACAGATAAATTGGATATCTGAGTACTCTAGAATCTAGGTCACACATTTTTTAAAGGTTTAAATGTAAACAGAATTCTACAGAAAAACAGTATAAAACATTCGGTTTAGGTTTTGAATTTTTTTTATATGAACATAACCCCTCTTTTAAAAAAAATTCTTTAACTTTGTGTGTTGGTGGGAGGGGGGGGGGGGTGTATATAGGAATATAGGCATCAGACTGATCCATCTGTTTTTAGAAACACCATTTTGTATTTAATTGCTAAAAGTTGCTCTAGGTAACTTTTTATATCATAATGTGTTAAGATTTTAAAAATGTTTTCCAAGGTCAAATTTTTAAAGGTCAAGGGCATGCATTATAAATTTCTGTTGAAGAAGACCCATCTAAGGTCTTAAGATTCAAATACCTGCTACTGTATTAATGGCTTTGAGTTCTGTAAAGGATTAAAAGAATCTTTTGAAGAACTTGAACATTAAAAAATCAATTTATAACCATGTAGTAATTTCATCTGTACAAAAAAGCTGGTGTGGTGTAATGGTGCACACATTCTATTGAGAATGAAGAGTGGGTTCAAATCCCATCATCAGCATAAACATTCATTATTGATACATGTACAGGCACGTAGCATCAGGGGGGAGCCAGCCCCCCCCCCCCCCCTTTCAGTTTTTCTCAGAGCAGACATTTTTCTTAAATTTACATATTAATTGAATTATAATGGAGTCCCCCCCCCCCCCTTTTCGGGAAATATGTAAAGAATTGAATTGAAGATAAGGAAATTAAGAGTGAAATTGAAGTTGAAGGTAAACCGGTCCCCCCCCCCCCCCCCCCCCCACTAGGATTTTCATGATTTTGGAATTCATTTTTTTTTTAACTTTGCTTGTCAACCCCTACTCATTACAGTTATTTTACCAGCTTTTAGCCAGATCACCTAAATGTAGTTTTAAGAGCATTGTTGTATGTTTATAGATACCATACCAGATGAGTTCAATATACCTGGTAGAACATTTTTAACAAGAGCTTGGACTTTGGGTAGTTGTGACAAACAGCATGTGACATAACATTCATGGATATTATTTATATAGCATCATCAACAGCATCATCATCCTACAGTTCATCTATACTTTACATGTTCATCTTTAGAAACAGACTACTATCCCTGCCTTTTATGCACCTATCAAGTAATCATTATTTACTTATGCCCCCCTTTCGAAGAAGGGAGGGCATATTGCTTTGCTGCTGTCTGTCGGTCGGTCGGTCCACCAACAGTTTCTGTTCATTTTCTTCGCAGAGGGATGAACATATTGAAAGGAAATTTGGTATACAGGTTTATCATGATAATATCTAGTCAAGTTCGATATTGGGTACGATCAAGCAATTTTTCGACAGAGTTATGGCCCTTGGATGTAGAAAAATTCTAGTTTTTTGCAGTTTCCGCTCATTTTCTTCGCAGAGGATGAACGTATTGAAATGAAATTTGGTATACAGGTTTATCATGATAATATCTATGTCAATTTTGATTTTTGGTATGAGAGAGCAATTTTCGACAGAGTTATGGCCCTTGGACTTAGAAAAATTTCAGTTATTGGAAGTTTACATTCATTTTCTTTGTGGATGTTTCCAAGGGAGGGGGGCATAAGTGTTTCACAAACATCTCTTGTTCTATTTTACTTTGCTTTCCATACAAGTAAAATACTTAAATGTGATTGGTTGAGAAAATGTTTTAAACAAGGATTGATAGTCGATACATGTGGTATTTTTTTTAAATTGTTACTCTGTTATGTAATTTAATATATCCAAATTATAACGAATTTTACGCACAAGTAATTTGTCATGATTTGGCAATGAATAAAACATGTTTAATTTAATAATTTTATTCATTCTATCAGTGTGTTTATTTATACATATTAATTAAAAACAAGTCACATATACCAGTTAAACCTAACAGCATGTACACACTATATGTATTTACATATTGATCAAAATATACAAAGTATGTAATTATCCTCACCTACTGGAAATAACAATGTTTTACCGGAGAAAACGGTACACTGCCTCATTATATTCCAATCAAACAATATACCAAGATAGCTATGACAATATTTAAACTCATGAAAACCTTGATCTGTGTGGTGAAAAACCACTTCATATTCAGATACTTATTATTTATTACATGTACATGGTAATTAATTATATACAATTAATTGTAATTGTAACTATGCTCCTCATGCAGTGAATATATTCTTTTTATGTAAAACATCATATCAACTGTCTGTTTGTTTACATGCAACAAATATATAATTATAGTCAGAAATCACAGTTTGATTACATGTTAATTGGTTTAATATACTTGTACTTGCAATATATAATATCAACACAGTTTGTTTACATATAGTACACACACACAGTTTGTTTACATATAATACACACACACAGTTTGTTTACATATAATACACACACAGTATGTTTACATATAATACACACACAGTTTGTTTACATATAATACACACACACACAGTTTGTTTACATATAATACATGCACAGTTTGTTTACATATAATACATGCACAGTTTGTTTACATATAATACACACACAGTATGTTTACATATAATACACACACAGTTTGTTTACATCAGATATTGTATTTTCTGCACTTTACCTGTGTCGTACTCAGCCACAAAGAGGTTGTCTCTGGTGTCCACACATAAACCCGATGGATACTGTAAATGACAGTTGTCAATGTAGCGGAGGAACTCTTGTTACCTATTCTAGTGGCTTCTGATATTTTATAGCCTTAAGTCATTTCACCTGTATGGTCACTTACGGACACGTGGATATGATCAGTTAGTTTACTTGTTTTTATAATTTTCCCGCTCTAACTGACCAAGTATTCTTAGGAGAAAGACCTGTTTTCTTCAAGAGATAATTTAACCTATTTATTTATTTGATCAACATTTTGGAAGTGGTCATTTATAGTAAGTGTTCTTTTTTTGGTATTCTTGAATTTTGATAAATGATTTGATCAAGTAATAATGATATTTTCTGTTAATTGTTACATTTGGCTAATTCTACTTTTTGAGGTTACAATAGAGAGGTTTAGCAGACCAATGGGTACGCGTACTTGTACGTGTAGGTTACAAGTTCCAGTTCACATTACTTTTCTTGTTTAGCAGTTAATTGTAACGTGTACCTGTACGTGTAAATGTTTTAATGTAATTCTGGATATCCTCTTCTACTAAGCTTAGAATTTTAGTCACTATCGAAAATTGAGAATTCTGCATGTGTTAATTTTATTATACATCATTGTTTATATATTATGTATATTTTTATTTATCACAGATGAATAAAATAACAGAGCCATATATTGCATTTTGGAGGAATTAAATTTCCAATAACATGTTAGATTTTAATAAAAATTTATGTTTGTTGAGATCAGTATTCGCATTAGATATTCAGCCTTAAGATAAATATTAAGCATATTTGTTAAAATACATAGCCAACAAGGAAACAGAAGCCACAAGTTCTAACTTACGGGTACTTTGCAATTTACACGTATGTTTATTCGGGTACATAGTGTAGAAATTCGTCATTACACAAACTGATGACGTAATGCACATGTTTTGTTCATGTGTACACGTACGCGTAGACGTTGATTTGCTATTTTTAACCTCTCTATTATTTCTGAAAGAATGTATTTTATAAAGTATCTCTGGCCAGTAATTCATAGTTTTGATATCTAAGCTATATTTTATTTCTATTATATGTGAAAGGTTATTTATTGTTACATATTTAATACTTGTAGTTAGAGAGTACCATTATAATATCAATATGCTGCCAATATCAGCAGCTATACTACACATGCATGTGAAACCAGTTGTTCCATAAACAGCTAGGTGATCGTTGCAAAGTTATATTTTTATGTTTGTTATATGTATCTTGAAATAATGTTATCTTCAAAGGAGTTACATTGAAAGTTTATTTTTTTCATTTAATTAAATATTGATATTGATAATGATATAGAACATATTTCTATATTTTGGTAAAGTGTGTTCAAGGGCAGTAACTCTAATTGACCCTGAAAGTATGATACATTATAATCAGAGTTATCCTTCTGTACAAATAGTTTGATTAGTGAGTATGCTGAAACTTATTGTAAACATTGATCATTGTTATGCTGCATGATACAATGTATCTATTAATTATATTACAGGGTTTAATCCTTAAATTCCTTAATCATCCGAATAAATAAAGAACTCGGCCCTTAGTGGACTTGTTTATTTTTGGGACAACCCAATACCACAATTGACATAAGAAATAAATCATTTTAGCTAAGTCCAACCAAAAGTCCAAGCTAGGTCTTCTTAAAATGGTTCTAAGAATCATGCAGATGTGGATAAATACATATAGGTATGCGCACTACTCTTGATTAATATATATTGGATGTTTTCTTTCTTTCTCTTTTGTAAGTTTTTTGATTTTTTTTTCCATCATACGTACATGTAATTTGCACCTCATATTTTTTCTTATCTAAGAGAGGGATTTGTATTTAAGCCTTTTTGCTTGTTTCCCAATCTTATTGTACATTATGTCAACTATCTGTACCTGTATCTGTAAAAATATCAATAAATATTGTTTAAACTAAAAATTACATGTAACTCATAATTACACAGGATAAATATTGTTTAACTCTTTAGATATCTAAGTTAGCACTGCGATAAGGGGAGTAACTCTTGTTTGTAAACTATCTTTGGCAAAGTCATGAACTGGTTATTTTGAATCTTATACCATGCAATGATGTATTATGTGTGATCTATTTCATTTTTATGATGATGTGATATTGATAAATTACCTATTGTGGTACATGCATTAATGTTAAAAATTTCAGAGCTTATAAAGTAATAGATATATTATTGAGAACCCTACGTTAGAGTTGTCATTTATACCTACAACAGTGTTAGAGTTGTTCATTTTTTTATTGAATGTTCGAAACTTTCAGGGGCAATAACTGCTAGAAAGGGACCTTGGACCCTTTCGGAATGAATAGATTGAAGGAGCCTCTAAATGTACTGAATACATTAGTAAAAGTTTCAAGTCTCTACCTCAAACGGTTTATTAGGAGTAGCAATAAGAAGCATTATGTACAAAATGGGCAATAACTCTATAATTGTGTCAGTGTAGGGGCTGAAGGGTTATATTTTGAAATATCTTATGAAGTTCTACTACATCAAAGATAAAGTTTCTCTATACTTTCATTAACAAAAGATATATAAAAACTCATCAATACACAGTTTTCAAATGACCTTGACCTTTGACTTGTATGTCATTCTGATCGGCCAAGGTAGACACTTCAATTCCAGGTGGTTCGATATCTCTACGAGGTATGGTAAAAAGTAATTTTATTGAATGTTAAAAACTTGCAGGGGCAATAACTGCTAGAAGGAGGTCTTGACCCTTTTGGTCTGAATAGATTGAAGAAGCCTCTAAGTGAACTTAACACATTATTAACAGTGGGAGTAGCTATAACAAGCTTCTCATACACAAAGGCAATAAGCAAAGGGTCAGTTGGTACCATAACTTTTAATCGTCAATTAGGCTGTCCAAAGTTAATTTGTTAATACTAATACAGGGAAGATCACTATTAAAGGGATAACCTACAAGTAGTTTGAATACTCATTGTCTTTATATTAATGTATATGAATAAGATCATTTGTTTGAAAATTTTGTTTGTTTAAATTTTTTTGCCCTCCCTTATGGGTTTTGTATTTTGAAGTGACGTTAAAAACATAAAATTAATTTTGAGCGGCCTTACATAAATAAAACTGTTTCAATATCTCTATAAATAAAAACAAGTTGATAAAACAAGATTATCAATAGTGTCGATTGAAGTCATAATTTCGGAGGATCTGTGGTCGATAAAACAGCCTTGTCAGCACATACAATTTTTCGCTAAATCCTCAGTCATAACTGACCGTACGTGTTTGGTGAGCGTGCGTGTGGTACAGGTTTTGCCAGTCGTGGCTCCCGTGGCTCATCGTAGTGTTAAAAATCGAATTGAGTGATTGCGAATGCAACGTAAGACAAACGGACGTTTGAGTGCCAGTCGTAGGTGGCACCTTCAGGTTTCTTTAAAGACGAGTTGCCACTTGCAACGTGCGATGTCCGTACGGTAACGTACTTTTGTCTTGCAAACGGCAGTAATAACATACGCGTTGTAGGTCATCCGCAATCCAATCATCCAGACGTCTTTCTGTGCCCCACGACAGCTGCACGGACAATTAAAACACATTTTTTTTTCTAGACATGAACTGAAAAATATCTTCTGTAAGCAAGTTAACATTGAAACGTCAAAAGAACTCGCGGAAAAAGAAGACTGTAATTGTAGTCTGTAATTGCTGTTTTGGGGATAAGACTAACTAAACTGTTTGACATAACTGAAAAATGTTTTTCAAACATATTTTATTTTTCGTATCTAATACCAAACTCCTCTTAAATCTATAAGACAGTCTATGCTAAAATCTAATTTAAGCTAATTGATTATCAACTGATAATTGTTCTGGCCATTTTAATAACTTTAAATGATTTTACAATTTTGTTAACTATTGGATGAACTTTATAATATCTTCGAAAAAACACTTTGACAGCAAAAAAAAAACCCACATCGAATTACTTTGCTTTTACAAATTTTATTATTAAATGGGTGACATCATTTACACTTTATACAATTCTTTTCTGATATGTTTACAAACAAAAATTACAATACTCACGAAAACAACAACTTCCTCCAGAAGGATGTACTGGAACATTTTGTGTAGTTGGAATGATATTAGTTAAGAATATCGTTCTGCGCGTATAATTTTTCAGTTTTCCTCTCCTTACTTCGAAAATATATGATTCTATCTTGGCACGCTTGCAGGTCGAAGTGACTGGAATTTCTTATCATGCCTTTTCTCTACTTTTACTACTAATATCTATTATCAGTTCTTCTTGCCATCCATCATTTTGTCAAAACAAACGCATTTAAGGACGGCGGACCCAATTCATTTCTACAATAGATTTTTTATCCAAAGTTTTATATACTGTTAATCAATTAATGGTAAAAGAAAATCAATAAAAAAAAATTACATTTCTGGGGTGTGGTGTAAAAACTGATATTTTAAAAATTCTGCAAAGAATTTTTAACTCTAATCAAATTGTGTGATTAAGAAGTCAATTAGCTGACCAATGAACGTAAGAAAAATGTAGGTCATCGACCTAAATTTTTTTAGGGGTTGTGTCGAAGTTCACTGCGTGGTTCATTTTTCTTCAGAAATATCATTAAAATAAGGACATAAAGAACAATTGCTTGACGTTACATTAATTCTATGCACATAAATATTGTCTGGTTAAGGTATAAATTCAATATCTACCAGATGATGAGACTATAAACTACGGAAGCCCTGGGAGGACATCGACTTACTTCTTAATTGTTATGAGCCCAGGAAGGACATTTTGACTTACTTCCTAATCAGTATTAATTTTTATTTATTTGTTACTTTTTAGGTACAGTAGACGAAATTTTAAATTTAAACATATTTTATTTAATAAATTCAATAGGATTGGACAACAGGCATAGCCTATGTATACCCTCTTCTTGTATAATAGGTCATGTTACATAAATTTTTAGAATTATATAGGACACTATACTTATATAACTGTAATCATGTATTTAAATAATAACATATTACGTATATTATTTGTGAATTACAGAGCTATAATAATATATGAGGATATACATTATAATACAGTAATACAGTAGACGAATTATGTAGTTAGAATTAAGCTGCATTTACCAATAACAGTCCGGCTGTTATTGTCAAATTTTATATTTATTGTATACATCATGTAAAATTTGTTCCAAGAGTTTTACAGGTTGATAGGGGAACAAAAAATAGAAGTGTTAGTTGCTTGCAACCTCTGTTTTAATTCCATTCAAATGATTCTATTGCTGCATGGTGTTAAACGTTTTATGCATGGAAAAAGTACGTTCGACCAAAGAATAGAGGCGTGGTGTGGAGTTCTTAAGAAGCTTGGGATTCAATGGTGGATTAATTTATTTGAAGATATCGTGGATACTGAGATGTTCGACTTAGACAATCCAGTTGTGAAAGAGTGCCTGCAATTTACGTCATGGACGTCTTGCAAACTGATTTGGAGAGAATAGCGAATCACAGGAATTATCATGGTCAAGACATCATCTACACATTCTAAAGTTTAACCTCAAGAGTACATCTCAGATGATAAAAAAAGATAATAATCTAAAAAATAAAAAATGAAATGAAGTAATTAAAATATCAGGAAATTATATTAAAAATAAAAATAATTGTACTAAACTTTGATGACGAATAGCAAAAGCTGTATTCAAATCGGAGCAAACAAATCAAATGAAATTGAGCTGTTTCATGCCAAAAATTATACATCTTGTCATAGCTCTCATAATGGCGCAAATTTGAATTAACCAAGCGATATATCTTGATTTATTCATTGTTCTGTGATATTTATGAAAAAATTGTTATCAGATTCCTCTTTCTGAAAATAATAAAGAACTAATACAGTAATTGTCAAAATAAATTAAATGGATGTTATATCAAATTTATTTAAAGTCAATCAGGACTCAAGCTATATACTTCTTGTTTCTTGCTTGTACTTATTACTTACTTATTGTTTTTTAATACTTACTAGTTATTTATTAATTCTTAATACTTACTACCTATTACTTAATACTTGTTTGTTAATTGTTAAATTTTATTTCTTAATTGTTATTACTTATTATTTACTGGTTATTTATTAATTCTTAATACTTATTTGTTTTACTTGTTATTTTCTAGTTATTTCTAATTTCATTTTAATTTTTCATCTCTACAACAATCAGCTCCAATATCATGATTAGAAATCCAAATATTTAATTAAGACTTGCTTTGCCAGTTTACTATTAACTGATATAAGCATGTGTTTCAACTTGAACCTAGATACTCCTGCTATAGAAGGTCTTTATACCTAAACGTGTGATGACAGTCCAAGTTAATAAGTATTTCAATTTAATTGAATGGCTGTCTGAAAAGTTATAGATATTGGCATATGTATTTTGTATCTTAGAATAAAAATGTTTAAGTAATAATGCATGTATTATTGTGGTTTTTATACCCGCACTTTCTAAAGAAAGTTCGGGTATATTGTTGTTACCCTGTTCCGTCCGTCCGTCTGTCCGTCCGTCCGTCCGTCCGTCCGTCTGTCACGTTTTACTTTCTCAAACTGCTCTTACATCTTATAAACCAGCAAACTGAACTCTTGGAGTTTGATTTGGGGTATCATGTTGTTTTGTAAAAAGGTTTCAAAAATTCTCTGTTAGTCCTGGGGGTCAAATAATTGGTAAAAAATGACGTTTTTCCACAAAAAACCTTCTTCCTCGAACTCCTCCTACATTTTCAACAGTAGACAAATCATCTTTTGGAATATGTTTTAGGGTATCCTATAGATGCGCAATAAGGTTTCGGAATTTTCAATTTTGTCCTGGGGGGCATTTAATGGCTGAAAAATGACGTTTTTTTTACAAAAAAACTGGTTTCAAAAACGTCACTTTTTTTTGGCAGTAGCCAAATGATCTTCTAGAATATGATTGGGGGTGTCATATTGAGGCGTGATCAGGTTCCAGAATTTTTTTTTTTATTAAGGGGATCAGTGGGCAACAAAAAATGACGTTTTTTGGCCAAAAAAATATAGTTCCCAGAACTCTTCTTACAACTTTTGGAGTAGCTACGTCATCTCTTGGGATATAATTGGGGCTGTCCTATAGATGTGCAATAAGGTTTTAAAAATTTAAATTTCATCCAGGGAGTCAAATAGTAGCAGAAAATTGACGTTTATTACTAAAAAACAAAGCATTGATCCAAGAGCTCCTCTTATGATTTAATGGATAGACAATCATATCTTGGGATATGATAGGGACTGTTATATAGATGTGCAGTAAGGTTTTAAAAATTTAAATTTCATCCAGGGAGTCAAAAAGTAGCAGAAAATTGACGTTTATCACTTCAAAAAAACATAGATCCTAGAAATCCTTTCATGATTTAATGGATAGACACATCATATCTTGGGATATGATAGGAACTGTTCCATAGATGTGCATTACGGTTTTGAAAAATTAAATTTAACCCTGAGGCCCATTACCTACCAGTACATACCTTTTGATGCCCTTTAAGGATCAAGAATATATATGGTTAAGGGGTGGGGATCTCAACCGTTTTCGAGATATTCGTGCACTTCCTGTTCAAGGAGGGTCACGACCACCCCCAGGGCCCATGACCTACATACCGTTTGATGCCCCTTGACACAAGGAACAAGAATATATATGGTTTAAGGGTGGGGATCTCAACTGTTTTGAAGATATTAAGGGACTTGCTGTTTGAGGGGGTCAGGACCACCCACAGGGCCCATGACCTACATAACATTTGATGCCCCTTGACATCAGAAACATGAATATATATGGTTTAGGGGTCATGATTATAACAGTTTCTGAGATATATAGTAATTTCAAATTCCTGGGGGGTGGGGATGACCCCAGGGGTCAGATCTAATAAACCCTATATATTGCCAGTAACAGCCAATATATGATTATGAAAACCCTATATTATTATCTTTGTCCGTTTTCAAGTTACCATTTACAATAGAGTCTACGATTCTTCCTACAAGGTTCAATGTTAGACCCCACACCCTTTTGACACCCCCCTCCCCCGAAAAGTGGTTGTCTAACCCAAAATGAGAAAAATCAAACCAGGGTGCACAACTAGATATGCAGGCCTATCATATCCTAGAGTTTTGTACAATTCTGTTCAGCCATCTCTAAGAAACAAGTTCAGAGCAAGAAAGAAGAAAAAGAAGATGAAGAATAATAATACATGTATTAAGAACCGTACAAAAACAATATAAAGTCTTCAAATTTCATTCGGGAGACTTAATAATAAAGATTAAATAGAGATAGGATCATCAAACATCAATAATTTAAAGATAATTGACAATTTCTGATTCTAAGGGGGTCAGGATGACCCCTTAGGGTCATGACTTACATGCCATAATGATCTGATGCGCCTGCATGACCTAAGGAGGAATAATATCTTTGGATTAAGGTGGGGATGGTTTTTATGATATTTAATAATTTCAGGAAGAGCACCTGGGATCATGACCTACATACCATCTTAAATGCCTTGAACAAAGAAACAATAATATAATATGTACATGATATATGATCGATCAATTTTAAGAACACAGATATAGATCAATCATATCTGTTTTGTAATACTTCCTATGTGTATATACATGTATATGTTAGTATTGTTTTTTTCTATACTATTCATGTTCATGACTGTAGTATGGCTTAGTCTTATTTTAAATTACATTAAAAAATTGTCAAATATATGACTTGGAACCCCCACTCCCAAACAAACTCAAATATAAACTGTTCTCCCCCCCCCCCCCCCCCTCCCTTGTCGAATGATCTATTAAAATCAAAATATAATTTGGGTGTCTAAAAACTTACATAAACTGGTAAAAAATGTTATTCTTAAAAAAATTATATTACACCTTGCATAATTGACAAATGATCTATTGAGATATGATCAGAGGTCATATTTCTACCTTGGGATCAATAAGTAGTATTCATTGACCAGTTAAAATTTATAACAATAAATTATTCAAAATTCACCCCCCCCCCCTCCCCCCATCTAATCTGGTTAAAAAGATTCAGTCTTCTTAATACATTCTTACATGTGTACAGTAGCACATTTTAAATCATTTCTTGATTGCTTTTTCTCTTGTGATTAACATTTTGGAATTTTTAAGATTTATAAACAAAATGTTATATGCATCACTTCCATGTGTATTCGCCTATTTGGGGCAATTGTAAAGTCTCCTAAACAAAGCAGTGACATATCATTAGGCTAGGAATTACCCATATGGATCAAACACTACTGTATAACATATGAATAAGATAAAATACATTATTATGGGGGTTGGGGGGTTAAAGACAACACATGGGGGTCATTAATGTACTTTACACCATTTGATGCATCATGCATGCATAATGACATTAGAAGATATTTTGTATTTTCCTGTTTCGTGGGGTCAGAACAGTCCCATAAGGTCATGACCTACATTGTATTTGATGCATTATAATACATTAGGAAAGAAATACTCTTTCCTTCCTATTATAACTCATATAAAAATGATAAGTGTCTACACCTACTTACATGTAATACACAAATTTAATAAGAAATTGTTTATACATGGTCAAAATGGGGTCAACTCAATAGTGCATGATCATGCAGTCTGACAAATAAAAGAATAACTTTTGCAACTAAAATGACAGAAACTTTACAAATGCGATAGGATAGGTAACGATGATAAGCTTATTTAAATATTAAAAGATGATGATACAGTATGCTGTCAAAGGGAGATCACATTTAGAAAGTGAAAGTAGAACTTATATATGCATGCTGGCATCTCATTATATTGCGCTACTGCTACTACATGTATTATGCTTACCTAAATTGGTCAACATCATAATGATAATCCAATTAAAACACAATAATGAATTCCTTTAGCTGATCTTAACTAGGGGCCTAATCCTTTTCTGCATACGGAAAACACAGACATGTATGTATGGGTGTTGCTAAAACGCGGAACGAAAAACGGAACGGAAAGCGGAACGGAATGGAAAATAGCATCACGTTTATCGCTTAAAAAAGGTATAGACTGGCCAGAAACGATTAACTTTGTATCTTTTATTTATATCTAATAAATGATTATCATTCAACATGTTGTTATCTTATTAAAATTCATATAAATGTCTATCAATTATAGCATTGTATTCATTCGGCTTTAGTTGAGTACGAAACGGAAAAATCAAATGTATACGAATTGTGAAACATTTACATGATTAAACGAGTAAATTAGCTATAACTTTTTACTTATTTTTCTTATTTGGTATTGCTGGCATATCAGCGTAACGTACGCAGTTAGTGAAAGCGTTTTATGCGTGTTTTGAGTATTTTTATATTTCAAATATGATGATGTACATGTATATACTTACATCATAATTGAAACCCGGTGTTCTAGACGATCTTTTATCATACAGACGATACAGTATCATTGAGATGGAAGAAAAAAAACCCGTAGGACTGACGACATTAAAAATTAAAATACAGAAAACATTAAAATATACCCGGTAATTTGTGAAACTAGCAATTTGTGAAACTAGTATTTTTAGCAATGCAATTTTGTTTACGTTTGCATTACTAAGCAGTTGTTTATTCCAGCAGCTATATACATATGATCCGAATAGAGAGCTCTAGACGTTGCCTAATTTGATTTTACGATTATATATTGGGACTATAGTATGTCGATCCCAAAATATTCATGCAGCACATTTGGACGATTTATAATGGAAAATGTTGACATCTTTTCTCCATTTGGAAGTCACTCAGAAGACCTTGCACAATTTTTCAACACTATAATCCGGGTCTGTTGAAATGCAAAACCCCGTAGACTTCTTTGTTTTTAGCCGTGTATTTATACCAGCTGATAAGCTAGAGAGGACGTTTTAAAGAAAGAATAATAAGAATGTGTAATGCTTCTAAAAGAGAATCGCTTGAACCCTGAGGTATATATAAATATACAGCAAAAAGTGAATCGAGGATATTTTGGGACAGAATATAGTGGTCAATGCATGTACTGTTAATTTTGAGGAAATATATATTCTTGAATAAATAATCAAATATTGCTAATCTTTAAAAAAAAAAAATAAAAAGGTACATAAAGTATATCGTTTTAGCATGATTAACAAATCTATGAGGTAAATAACATTAGATAAGATTTTCCGTTTTCCCTTCCGTTCCGCTTTCCGTTCCGTTTTCCGTTCCGCGTTTTAGCAACACCCATGTATGTATACACGTGAACCCATCTAATCGAAGAGCTGGGTAAAACTAGTACCCGCTAATGAGACATGCATACCTGTGTTGTGTACGTAACTTCAGACAAAGATCATTCATTTGTAACATGCATGTATTTTTATGACCTATTCTTCAAATCCACTTGCACTATTTTATTAGGTAAATAACAGCTTTAAGGTGGTGCAGGTCACCTGCATATTGTGATGTACATGTATACTTTCTATTGAGATAAACAATAAAGTATATCAAATATTAATTAAATATTTACCCCCAAAATAATGTTACCTTACATTGAAGCGCAATGGGTTTGAGCGTTTACATGTCTGTAAGAGCATTGGGGTCCAAGGTGTATTTTTGGTACTTTTACAATTGATATAAATGAATTTTCATGGGGAGGGGGGGGGGGGGGGGGGGTCTGGACCCCTCACTCCCACCCCTTTGCTAAATCTGTGCACACGATGATGTTCATGTAGGCACACAAGAAATCTAAAACCGGCAACCGCCACGGGGAGGGGGCATAATTTAATTTTTAATTTTGTTTGTAATAATTATATAGACCATTATACTTTCTATGACATAAAATGTTAAGATTATTGATTAACTGAAAATTCAATGCAAACAGTTCTACCCCAAATTGCACATAAAGTGCTGCTCATGTCACGATGTGTATTATCATATGTGTAGGGATCTCATCCTTCAGTTATGAAAATTATAAATTTTAATTGTATTACCGGAGCTTGCATATAGCCTTCATTTTTAATTAAACTGGTACAAAACAGTGTTATTTAGGGGCAAACACATGGTGCGGGTATTACTGTCTAATGACAGCATCTAGTTTATGTTTAGAATCAATTTTCAAATACATCTCATTTGGATAAAAAAAAGCATCTTTCCTGTACGAGCCAACTAGTAAATGTATGCATAGTAAAAGTATATATTTCTTGAAAGTACAGCCCATTACAGTTTTACCCAAAATTATGCCTGGAACAATTTTTTACTGGAGGTTGGCTTGGAGTCTAATATCTTTTTTAGTTAATTTACTATGCAAATTTGATATTTTAAATTTTTCAAAAGTGAGGGTAACTTATAATCTTAAACTGTTTTCTGGATCTTCAACCTTCTAGATACATGCATGCAAAGTTTAAAAATAACGCTTAAAAAATATTCATGTATGATAACCCCTTTTCTTGGGTATAAAATGTTCTGTTTTTTTTTTATCTTTTGACTTTCTAATATTTTTTATCCTTGTTTAAGAACTTTTCAAAATATTCAAATGAATAACTGTTAGTCAGTGTAAATTATTATTCAAGATTTTGTAAAATAAATGCATATACAAGTAAAAAGAATTATCCTAATACATCATGAGCAGTTGTTTTTTTTTTACATATCAGCTGATTTATAAGCTAGATAAGATCCTGAATGTAAAGCAGTTACTGCTTTTTTACCCTCAGAAAGTCAGCAAATTCAGATTTTTAACAATTTGAAAGAATAATATTAAGATGAATTTGAATTTAACAAAGTGTCCCAGAAAGAAGCCATCTATATAAATAAACAAGTCAATACCAAAGACGATACTAGACTGTATTCACATATGTACGGCAATACCAATCCCGAGGTTAAAGTTTAATTTAAAAAAAATTGAATTTTACCCATTTAAATCTATGTACGCGTAGAGAATATTTTTTTGCCCTCAAAATGAGCAAAAATGAAGACCGGTGTAGCATAAAAAATATTTCAGTTCTCATACAAAATTTTACTGTATTTATTCTAAAATAAAGGTAAAGTTTGTTGGCACATGACAGTGACAGAATTACGGATTGAAATATCAAAACCATATATGTCCCCCTATAAAATTACTTCGATCTCGGGTGCATTTATAAAAAAAATATTCTTTATATCAATAAAAAGTAATCTTCTTTGCTGGAACTAGTGTTGGTATCAGTGTCCATGTTGAGCGGTACACCAACGCCACGTGTTATTCATTGCTCGAAATTCAAATTTTTTTTATCAAATAATAGTTACATGTTGTCATAAAAAAAATAAGTCATAACAATTAAGAAATAGTTCAATATGTCCTTCCAGGGCTCATAACAATTAAGAAGTAAGTCAATGTCCTCCCAGGGCTTCCGTAATAAACTGACTTTGGGCGTTTTAGGACTTATTTACCGTGGAAATACATGTACAACGGACTTGTCGCAAACAGAGGAAATTCGAACTAATTTTTTTTCTTTATTTTTCTCCACTTAAAATATTTCGACATCACAAATATGTTTAGTAGAATGTAAAAAAATATTATTTTTCTCTTATTTTGATGTACGTTATAACGACAGTCAGATTCATAGTATATGCGCGGATTTCTGCGCAAAGGTGCGAAATCTTGAATTGGGTCCGTCGTTTATTTGATTTTGGTTTGTAGAAGTGGGTTGAATGCTAGAATCTTTTATTTGATTTTCAACTGTTGATTCTCTTTTCCTTATAAGGTTTTTTAAATTATAGTTTTTAATAAAAATCTTGGTAATGGACAATTCGCAAGAGTCACAAGCGGTGTACGAATGACGTAAGTGTGACGTACGTTTATTGTGTGTTCAATTTATATGTTGATGGTGAGCACATGCTACTTACAGTCAACGCGCGTATAAAGGATCGACAAAAGAGATTTCCTTAATTACGTCATTCGTGCAAATCCGATCGTACGAACATCTTCAGGGTTCCTTGAGTGAAGCGCAAGTGTAGCGTACGTTTTCAGATCTCGCAGGACACCGTGGTGATTGTTGTGCATGTCCAACAGCCACCGTGCGTGTTTACGGGGAAGCGTACGTCCTTACAAAACTGTAAGATGCACTTGCGTGTCTCTCAAGATTTTAATTAAAATCCGCCTGTAGAAGCACGTGCAACCAGTTGTGAATAAGGCTTAAAGCATATGCTGACTGACGTCTTTCATACTTTATTAATCACCGAATTTTCTAAGGATTTTTCCGTTGTCCAGATTACGACAAAAAGCATGTATACACAGGTTGAAATTGACATATAAACTCATAGATACAGACATATTTCAGATTGCAAACCATTCACAACACAAATTTGTATTTAATTTGTTACTCGTTTCAATTTTGAATTTCTCGGTGAAGTGTGTCGCCAATTGAAATAAATATATTTGTGTACTAAACACCACACCTCTACTCCTCAAGGTTAATGTCCTTGCATGCAGTACTGTATTTTCTTCACTTTACCTGTGATCGACTCAACTACAAACAAGGTGTCTTTGGTGTCCACACATAAACTGTACAGTTCATGTAAATCACAGTTCTCAATGTAGCGGAGGAACTGTCCGTCCTGATCCAGGATGTGGATACGCTGGTTGTAACAGTCTGCTGTCAGGATCCGACCCTGGCTGTCTGTTGTGATGCCGCGTGGATAGAATGACCCCTTGGTAGTAAAGGGAGGACCAGTGTAGGTAAACCGGAGTTTCCCGGCCTGGTTGACCACCACCACGGCGCAGGCACCATAGTCAGCAACACATATATCGAAATTCATGTTCTCACTGATGTATTTATTGATATCTTATGAAGTTCTACTACATCAAAGATAAAGTTTCTCTATACTTTCATTAACAAAAGATATATAAAAACTCATCAATACACAGTTTTCAAATGACCTTGACCTTTGACTTTTATGTCATTTTGATCGGCCAAGGTAGACACTCCAGGTGGTTCGATATCTCTACGAGGTATGGTAAAAAAGTAATTTTATTGAATGTTAAAAACTTGCAGGGGCAATAACTGCTAGAAGGGGGTCTTGACCCTTTTGGTCTGAATAGATTGAAGAAGCCTCTAAGTGAACTTAACACATTATTAACAGTAGGAGTAGCTATAACAAGCTTTTCATACACAAAGGCAATAAGCAAAGGGTCAGTTGGTACCATAACTTTTAATCGTCAATTAGGCTGTCCAAAGTTAATTTGTTAATACTAATACAGGGAGGATCACTATTAAAGGGATAACCTACAAGTAGTTTGAATACTCATTGTCTTTATATTAATGTATATGAATAAGATCATTTGTTTGAAAATTTTGTTTGTTTAAATTTTTTTGCCCTCCCTTATGGGTTTTGTATTTTGAAGTGACGTTAAACGTAGAATTAATTTTGAGCAGCCTTACATAAATAAAACTGTTTCAATATCTCTATAAATAAAAACAAGTTGATAAAACAAGATTATCAATAGTGTCGATTGAAGTCATAATTTCGGAGGATCTGTGGTCGATAAAACAGCCTTGTCAGCACATACAATTTTTCGCTAAATCCTCAGTCATTACTGGTCGTACGTGTTTGGTGATCGTGCGTGTGCTACGGGTTTTGCCAGGCGTGGCTCCCGTGGCTGATCGTAGTGTTAAAAATCGAATTGAAGTGATTGCGAATGCAACGTAAGACAAACGGACGTTTGAGTGCCAGTCGTAGGTGGCACCTTCAGGTTTCTTAAGATCATTTGTTTGAAAATTTTGTTTGTTTAAATTTTTTTGCCCTCCCTTATGGGTTTTGTATTTTGAAGTGACGTTAAACGTAGAATTAATTTTGAGCAGCCTTACATAAATAAAACTGTTTCAATATCTCTATAAATAAAAACAAGTTGATAAAACAAGATTATCAATAGTGTCGATTGAAGTCATAATTTCGGAGGATCTGTGGTCGATAAAACAGCCTTGTCAGCACATACAATTTTTCGCTAAATCCTCAGTCATTACTGGTCGTACGTGTTTGGTGATCGTGCGTGTGCTACGGGTTTTGCCAGGCGTGGCTCCCGTGGCTGATCGTAGTGTTAAAAATCGAATTGAAGTGATTGCGAATGCAACGTAAGACAAACGGACGTTTGAGTGCCAGTCGTAGGTGGCACCTTCAGGTTTCTTTAAAGACGAGTTGCCACTTGCAACGTGCGATGTCCGTACGGTAACGTACTTTTGTCTTGCAAACGGCAGTAATAACATACGCGTTGTAGGTCATCCGCAATCCAATCATCCAGACGTCTTTCTGTGCCCCACGACAGCTGCACGGACAATTAAAAAACATTTTTTTTCTAGAAATGAACTGAAAAATATCTACTGTAAGCAAGTTAACATTGAAACGTCAAAAGAAGACTGTAATTGTAGTCTGTAATTGCTGTTCTGGGGATAAGACTAACTAAACTGTTTGACATAACTGAAAAATGTTTTTGAAACATAATTTATTTTTCGTATCTAATACCATAAAATATTTAAAACTTCTTTCAAATCTAGAAGACAGTCTACGCTAATTCGAATTTCAGCCAATTGATTATCAACTGATAATCTTTCTGGATATTGTTATATCTTTGAATGATTTTATAATTTTGTTAACTATTGGATGAACTTTATCTTCGAAAAAAAACACTGTGACGAAACTTTCAATCGAAAGGAAAAAAATCACATCGGATTACTTTGCTTTTACAAATTTTATTGTTAAATGGGTGACATCATTTACACTTCATACATTTTTTTCAAAATCTACTAATTCTTTTCTGATATGTTTACAAACAAAAATTACAATACTTACGAAAACAAAAACTTCCTCCAGAAGGATGTACTGGAACATTTTGTGGAGTTGGAATGATATTCGTTAAGAATATCGTTCTGCGCGTATAATTTTTCATTTTTCCTCTCCTTACTCCGAAAATATATGATTCTATCTTGGCACGCTTGCAGGTCGAAGTGACTGGAATTTCTTATCATGCCTTTTCTCTACTTTTACTTCTAATATCTATTATCAGTTCTTGCCATCCATCATTTTGTCAAAACGAACGCATTTAAGGACGGCGTACCCAATTCATTTCAACAATAGATTTTTTATCCAAAGTTTTATATACTGTTAATCAATTAATGGTAAGTGAAAATCAATAAAAAAAATTACATGATCATCGACTTCCTTATTTTACTGGTGGCTTTTGAAAATTTGGGTACGAAAATCCTCAGCTATAATTAAAAGTAATGGACATTTTCTGGGGTGTGGTGTAAAAACTGATATTTTAAAAATTCTGCAAAGAATTTTTAACTCTAATCAAATTGTGTGATTAAGAAGTCAATTAGCTGACCAATGAACGTAAGAAAAATGTAGGTCATCGACCTAAATTTTTTTAGGGGTTGTGTCGAAGTTCACTGCGTGGTTCATTTTTCTTCAGAAATATCATTAAAATAAGGACATAATAAAAAATTGCCTGACGTTACATTAACTTCTATGCACATAAATATTGTTTGGTTAAGGTATAAATTCAATATCTACCAGATAATAGCGAGCGCAGCTCGCCGGCGCGCAGCGCCGGCTAGCGAAGCGAGCTCTAAGAACCAGTGTGCGCGGGAAAAAGAACGAGCTAAACCTACAGTTCATCAAACAAAATTTTTTGTCTACGTCCCATAATGCTCTCTAATGTTTACACCCGTGGTGCTATGCCAAAAATGGCCGACTTTTAACTCGTAATTTACGGTGACTTAATGTTTGAAGACACGTTTTGAGTACCGCATATGCTTTGGTGAGACTCAAAAGATTTGTTACATGCTTCCATACCTTCGTATTGAGTCGAGAAACGTAAACAAAGACGAACAAAGTCATGGATGACGTCACAGTGCACTCGCGCTTTTTTTCCCGGGAAAAAATTAGAGGTGGATCAAACATCTGTAATGAGTGTAGGCCTACTGGCTATTTCAGTATAGTCTGCCATACCTGCCTCATTGACATATGATTTGTTTTTAATCTTTTTTTAATATAGAGATTTTATATATATATATACTAGCAAGGGCCATACTTTACTGTCATATCGATCCATTTTTAAAGTAATTGTGCATGCATGTACCGTGCAGTAAGCAGGTAAGTATATGAGTAGGGAGGAAATAAACAATAGGACATTTTGAACTAAATAAAAAGGAATAAAATGAAAAAATAAACAGGTAAAAAAATTATGTAGATATTGCATATAGTCATACCATTAAATAAAAGTGGGAAATTACACACCTACAATCAGGTACCGGTCTCTCTCTCTCTCTCTCTCTCTCTCTCTCTCTCTCTCTCTCTCTCTGGGTAGGGGGTTGCTCTGTATATATCATAACCATTAAAATTATTATTTTTGGCATACTTATTGTAGAGCAATACTCTCTCAAAAATTGTTTGACGTTCTTTGATACCTAAATAAATCTATAAGTTGACAATGATGCAAGGTACAGTGTGTGTAATTCTTGCTGCGCTCGCCAGAACGGTAGCACCGTAAAACATATTAAGACTATAAACTGACTTTGGGCGTTTTAGGACTTATTAACCGTGGAAATACATGTACAACGGACTTGTCGCAAACAGAGGAAATTCGGACTAATTTTTTTTCTTTATTTTTCTCCACTTACAATATTTCGACATCACAAATTATGTTAAGTAGAATGTAAAAAAAATATTATTTTTCTCTTATTTTGATGTACGTTTCAACGACAGTCAGATTCATAGCATATGCGCGGATTTCTGCGCAAAGGTGCGAAATCTTGAATTGGGTCCGTCGTTTGTTTGATTTTGGTTTGTAGAAATGGGTTGAATGCTAGAATCTTTGATTTGATTTTCAACTGTTGATTCTCTTTTCCTTATAAGGTTTTTTAAATTATAGTTTTTAATAAAAATCTTGGTAATGGACAATTCGCTAGAGTCACAAGCGGTGTACGAATGACGTAAGTGTGACGTACGTTTATTGTGTGTTCAATTTATATGTTAATGGTGAGCACATGTTACTTACAGTCAACGCGCGTATAAAGGATCGACAAATGAGATTTGTAGTAGTTACCCCATATAATGTTGTTGGTTATGTGCAGATAATCAACATTATTATAAGGGGTAAGTTACTTGTACCATAGTTTACAATTATTCATTATATCTTATTATCATAGTAATCTCGGGAGTGCACCTGCCTCTAAACAATACGGTGCCAATGCGTTGGTCTTTATATATGTACATTGTACTTCGTGAATTTCCCAAATGACTTTCTATCCCCGACAAAGAGTAATTATTCTTCATTTTTTTAAAAAAAATTCATAGCCCTAATGAATAGATCGACTTCTCATTGTTTTGTTTTTATTTCATATTCATTCATTTTCCGACTTTTAGTATCGATATTTGCTTCAAATAATTAAACGTATTAACACAATTTCCTATGTACGAACCTTAAATTGTGCAATGCTTCTGTTTAAACAATTGAAATTAAACTTAAATTGATGAAGGTGATTAGTTTTTTAAAATCTTATTTGATACTCTGTATCAATGTATGTTTTTTAAATGTGGCTGAAAAAACCTGTACATATATATTATGAACAAAATTAATCAATTTCAGCCAAAAAAAAAATATTATTTGAGAAATGTCGCGAAACCGTGAATGGTTAATGTCAAATTCGATTGGCTATCGCTATTCACTCTGTCCACAAAACAAGTTTTCTATTCAAACGCTTTCCTATCACGTGATTGACTTTCTATAAAACCTTTAAACAGGATACTCCTATTTCATTTAACACACGTTGCTCTACTTGTCCGCACACATGGAAAGGAATATTAAAATAGAGTCTTTCTGACAAAGCCATTGCCGATATTGTTTTGTCTCGAGCTAAAAATGAGATTTATACGACGATCTAAGTTAGTCGAGTCATTTATCCGTGTTGAGTTTTGGCAATTTTGATCTGGAGGAAGCTCTTACTGTGGAGTATTATGGACGCGCTAAAACAACTTTGTTGATGTTGTTTTTACTCGAGATAGTGGGCGGAGTTTAAAAAAAGTGTGGGGTATGCACATATAACCCACACTTTTAACAATAGAAAACTCGCCAAGCTATGGTACAACCTTAATTACGCCATTCGTGCAAATCCGATCGTACGAACATCTCCAGGGTTCCTTGAGTGAAGCGCAAGTGTAGCGTACGTATTCAGTTCTCACAGGACACCGTGGTGATTGTTGTGTATGTCCAACAGCCACCGTGCGTGTTTACGGGGAAGCGTACGTCCTTACAAAACTGTAAGATGCACTTGCGTGTCTCTCAAGATTTTAATTAAAATCCGCCCGTAGAAGCACGTGCAACCAGTTGTGAATAAGGCTTAAAGCATATGCTGACTGACGTCTGTCATACTTTATTAATCACCGAATTTTCTAAGGATTTTTCCGTTGTCCAGATTACGACAAAAAGCATGTATACACAGGTTGAAATTGACATATAAACTCAAAGATACAGACATATTTCAGATTGCAAACCATTCACAACAAAACTTTGTATTTAAAGGACAGGTGACACAAAATCATTTTCTTCTAAAAACATTTTCTTTGATAAATATAAATCAGTTTATAACAATTTTTCCATTTGACTAGCATCAGATAAGAACACACAGCTCAATTAAGTGTGCTGAAAATCCCAGCTGCAGCAGATCTCCGAGTTTTGCCGATCTTTAATGAGATAAGAAACCCCTGTGCGTTATTCGTCAAAGATGACATAGTCAGCTATCGGCTACATAGTAAACAGAGCAATGGACGAGGATTTATTTACACGTACAGGATAGTGTATTTGTGTTGCAAATGATGATTTTGAAATAAAGCACTATCAGATTAAAGTGAATTTATTAAAAGCATATTTTATTGAAAAGTTTAGTGTATGAACCCTCTCCTAAAAACAAAGCAATAAGATTATAGAATATACAAGATTACATGTACATAAGATAGTGGTAATAGGAATTGAAAAAAAGTAATTAAATTAGAATGAATCTGAAGATTCTGTGATTGATAATCATTTATTGCAGATTATCTTCCTGTCAGCCAGACAGGCAACCACTTGCTCAGATTGTCAGTATTCAGTAAAGTTTGAAATATATTGTTTGAATAATATGCATATTAATCCAATCTCGCAGATCCAACACATTGATTTGAATAAGTTGATATTAATCTTAATATTTTTTTTTCTAAAAAAAAACTCAACTGGGAGCACGATGAGTTAGATTTTTATTATATCACATATAAATCCTTTTTTGTGTACTATTTGTAACAATTGGTGTTGCTGTAAAAAAAAAATAATCCATTGTCACTCTGAATCTAATGTCAGTATATAAGAAGTAATCAGTGTGCATAACAGCTCGTTTCTGGGCTTTTTTTTCTTAGGTTTGATCAATAGAGAATAAATTATACACAACTCAGAAGTACTACCAAAAAATGATCTTCATAAACTATTAAAAGAAAGATCAAATTACATTTGGATAAAATTCAAGGAGTCTGAGATTAATACGATTTTAAAACCTGAATACTATGTTAAGAAACTACTGTTTCAGTATTTACTGATTATGAAAATTGGTATATATATAGTTCTTTTAATTAAATTTCAATAAACAAACATGATCAAATATCATACTAAAAAATGAAATTAAAAGATGTTTCAGTTATTAGTATTGAGATTAAGGTAGACCCCTGATTTTGTGGAACTAAAGAAATTTACAAATATATTTGCTTACAGGTACCAGGTATTCTGGTAATACTTCTTAAATCAAAATATCCTTTAATGAGTCCAATTAACTTAATTAGGGTTTATTTACGGTTTAAGATCCAGTGAAATTCCTGGTTACGAAAAGTCTCTATACATTATCACTCACTCAGATGTTGACAAAACAAAATCCTTTCTTCAGAAACAATGATTCCATGGTTTTGATGATTTTTATCTTTTACAAATCCAACATCTGACATATTTTATCCAGCATGAAGTATATAGATCAATGAAAAGTTAACAGTACAGCTAGTCACAATTTTTACTCTTATTCATAATTGCTGAGGAAACAGAAATGGGGTTTCTAAGCTTAGAATAACTCTGTTTATGTATTGGGTTCTCAAACTTTTAATAGCAATGAGCAAAAGTTAATGACTTCAGATTTTAGATAAGAGCAATTCAGAAATCCCTATGGTTCAAAGATACAGCGAATGGGCAGTGTGTCGGCTATTACGTCGCACCGAAGGTTTCCGATCTCAGAGGCTTCAGATATGCATATTGAGGTCACGCGTCTTATCAGCTCAGTAATTCAGCAATAGCTGTGAAACTGATGGGAGTAGTAAGGAAAATTTTGCAGAAATTGTATCCCACTCACAAATCAACTTGTTGGTCAATGTTTTTGTGATTGTGTCACCTGTCCTTTAATTTGTTACTAGTTTCAATTTTGAATTTCTCGGTGAAGTGTGTAGCCAATTGAAATAAATATATTTGTGTACTAAACACCACACCTCTACTCCTCAAGGTTAAATTAATGTCCTTGCATGCAGTACTGTATTTTCTTCACTTTACCTGTGATCGACTCAACTACAAACAAGTTGTCTTTGGTGTCCACACATAAGCTGTACAGTTCATGTAAATCACAGTTCTCAATGTAGCGGAGGAACTGTCCGTCCTGATCCAGGATGTGGATACGCTGGTTGTAACAGTCTGCTGTCAGGATCCGACCCTGGCTGTCTGTTGTGATGCCGCGTGGATAGAATGATCCCTTGGTAGTAGAGGGAGGACCAGTGTAGGTAAACCGGAGTTTCCCGGCCTGATTGACCACCACCACGGCGCAGCCCCCATAGTCAGCAACACATATATCGAAATTCGTGTTCTCACTGATGTATTTATTGCTATAGCTTGTTGAATAGAGAGGTCCTCCTCTGTCATTGTACTGAATGCTTTGTTCCTCTTTGGGACCAGTGTAACGCAAATTTGAGTCAGAGTATCGCACAACTTTTGTTTGTTTATGATCGTCGCTGTTCATGACAACCAGAAGGTCACCAGAGGAGGTACTACAGACACCGAGAGGTCTCCACCCCTGTAGTCTGATCACTGTCTGTATCTGTTTGTTCTTTATCATGTTCACAGATTTGTCATCAGTATAAACTAGTTCCCCACTCCTTGTCACTGCTATGCCCCATGGACCTTTCTCTGACTTGGTTTGGATTGATTCTTTTTTTACTTTTTTTCCGAGGAGCGTGTAACGTTCGATGGTATTTTTTCTAGAGCCACACGTCCAGATTTCTGCATCCTTGTGACAGCCAACACTACATAACTTGTTAAGAGTACCACCAAACTGTGTTTGTATTGTGGTGATGATCCGTGGCTCACTGAGCAAGGGTCTGAGATGATGGGACCCAGCACCAGAGGTCTTCGCTGTTTTGCTGTGATCTTCTGTTGTATTAGGGGGCACTGGTAGTGATCTACATTCTGTATTTTGATCTGTGTTGGTTTTCTTAGAAGAACATTGAACTGGAATTACGTTTTGTTCTTCATGTTCATGACAGAAAACGCAAATCGTACAAAATGAAGAATCACATTGTAAACACTGAAGTTCGCATCGTTCTGTGGCATGATTTGAGCATGTAGTATGATTTAAAGTTCGATGTTTGAACGGAACAACTTGGTGTTTTCTAGACTCATTCAACAGATGATCTTCAACACAAGCTTTGCAGAGATTGGTCTGACAGAAGTCACAGTGTAGTGGGGGGACAGGAGTATCACACACATCACAACGCACCACATCCTGGGCAGTGTTTCGAGGGTCCATAATCAAATGCCTTCTGTATAAAATATGAGAGAACCCAAAACATTAATTGATTTGATGAACATATTGGGAAAAACTGAGATGTCCGTAGACACTTTGGTTGTTAATTATGGTCTAAAAATTAGTATGAAAAACGTAAGTCAACATGCGACCCAGTGGAAGATTGTATTTGATGAAGTAAAATTAACATTTACAATTTTATCTCGATTAAATTCCACCAACCAATGTCTTGACCATGTATTTTTTTCTAGATCATTTTTAAAGAGATTTTCTAGGTGCTATTGTAGTACAATAAAAATAAGTGAGGTGCACACAATGTAATTTTTAATTTTCTTCATTCAGTCAATGATGACAAATAGTTAAACACGCAAATGTTAAAAAATATTCATGTTGAAATTAATTCAGTAAATTTTATTTTTAAAAAAGCCTGTCTGATATTTCACTCACAGAATTTACATACAAATGTATTATATTTGCACCTGATGTTATATATATTTTCTCATGATAAAACAAAATACACACCTAATTATTTAAAATATTTGGAAAGGGTTATATTTGTTTACTATGAAAAAAATATTTAACGTCAGTGGTTTTTGCAAAGACGCGTTATGTATTTTTTTCATAATAAAATGTACCCCCCTATATAATAATAGACCGTAGGGAGAAACTTATTAGACTCCGGTCAACTGAGCCAGGATCTAGACCCACGCCTACGCACGCTCTGTGTCTTAATTACTGAGTTACATAATTATGTTACCTGTGAATTTCTGGTCTGAAAGATTAACTGTTATCATGCATTTTCCGGGGTTTTATTTTTCTGAATAAAAAATATAATGAGGCATGTTTCCATGGTTTCATTACATTAGAGTGTCTACCCCGCTACCTGTTTCATTTTTAGCAAATCATGCCACTTGGTGTCAAATCGTGAAGATTTTGCAAGATAAAGAAATAAAAATAGAATTTTATCAGCTGTATTTCTGATTATTAAAAGTACAAATATATTCAATCAACTCTGCATGGAATCCCGGTGTCTTTCTGATAAAACAAGGGACAAATGTTTGTGATAACTCTCCCAAATTTGATATTAAAAAAAAAACCCAGAAATTATTTATTCTTAGTATCCGCTTACTAGTAATGTTTCAAATTTTTTTTTAAAGACCTTTAGATTTTGAAACAGTTCTTCCAGTGAGAGTGTGGACACATCTCCTCCCCTAACCCCCAAATTCATAAACTTAGATCCCCCCCCCCCGCCTCCGTACATTCATAAACTTTGGTCGGTTCAAAATTTATCTTTTAATATTTTAATTTTGAAATTTTAACTTTTATAGTTAATAGGTTTTCAATAGATGGGTTTTAAAGGGACTTGGACACGATTTGACTTAAAATTTTCAAATTTTATTTTTCCATTTTCAATGTTTATACTGATAAATATAGAAGTTTATAATGCCATGTCAAAATTTGAAACTCAAATATCAATTTATAAGCAAGATACAGAGTTTATAATTCTTTGTTTGTAAACAAAACTCGAATATTGTCATTTTTTACATATTCGTTGTATTGGGATAAATTTCAATCAAATACAACTTTTTTTGTGGAAAATATTATTTAAGAAGTTATTGAATTAGTTTAAATTGTTATTTACATGCCATTTTGTCTAAGAAATGGTAATTCTCTACATTACCTTTTTGCAAACAACTATAGGACTCGAGCTTTGTTTACATAACAATCAATTCTTACCTCTGTATCTCGCTTGTAACTTGACTTTAACATTTAATATTTTGGTCAATCATTTAAAATGCACCAATAAACCATTTTATACATAAAAAATAAAAATAAAATTTTTGATCTCAAATCGTGTCCAAGTCCCTTTAAATTGTTATTGTGACATATGTATTAATTACGGTCATCACATAGCAGTTCTATTATTTCAACTTCACAGACGGGTCTTGAATTGAAAATATAAGATAATATAAATGAATTGAAGTACTTACTCAGATCACACGATAGATGCATACGTTTGAATGTAATAATCAATAAACAACCAACTTCTAATATCCAACATGCCGATTCCATGTGTTATCAAGTGTTTTATCTTTTGAGGGCTTCTCGTGAATCTACTTGTAAACGATCACGCGATTTCTTCCATTGAACAGATAGTAAGTTTATACCGTAAGACTAAATGTATGATAAAAAAATATTCATTTACAGCGCTATAAAAGCAAATTTTATTTTCTAAAAATGAGTGTCTGAAAAAATATAACCGAGGGTTTTTTTTATTAGAAGTTTTGTAGAGACATGAACACAATGTATAGACGTGTATTATTATTCCCCGGTGGGACTTGGATCCGCCATCAAAAAAAAAGGAGGGGAGATTTAAGCGACAGTCTGGGGCTGATCTTGGTTGTGATGGAGTACCAGCTGCAATATTTCTTCATGAGTTATAAGAATTGTTTTTCAACTCCCTGAAAAACGAAACAAAAGCAGCTCGCATCATGCTTTATAGTATCATTTCAAAGTTCAAAATGGTGTAAAAGTTAACCCATTATATATCTGTGTATGAATTTTTATTTTGATCGCGGCAGATCGTAATAAATATTATTTCTATTCATTTTGAAACCGCAACGTTTGATCAACGGTTTAATATATGAGAAAAGCAGCATGTTTCTCTAGAAATAAAGATGAATGAATCCATGTTATTGCAAACAGTTACTCAGTGGACATTGAAAAAATAATAGTCATAGTTCTTATCATTCTTCTAAAACAATGATGGCTGTAAAAACCAGTTTATATTAATCACTATTATAGAAGTCTTTATTAAAAGAACAAGGTGCATCAAAGCCTGTACACAGAATATACATCGGGGAATAGTTTCATAATGTACTATTGTAGGTAGATATGTTTCAAACGATTTAAGGTGGAAAACTTCACCCAAATTTTATTTTATGGAATGTTAACGTATCATTTATGAAACATATGATTTTATTGTTCAAAGAAGAATATATGCTCTTAATTATTTTATACGATATTTTGTTGTTGTATTTTATAAGACAATTGAAAATATGTTTTGGTTGCAAGTAACACACTCTCAAAATTTGGTGTGAATAAATACATGATATTATGACAATATTCATGATAAATTTTAAACTCTACAGTGTGTAATTTGCAACTAAAACAATTTTCCAATGTCTTATAAAAATTAGTATTAAATGATTAAGAGAGCATATATATCCTTCTTTGAACACAACATCGTGTAATAGAAAGGATCCTTTGATCCATAGAACAGTACACGTATATATAGTATAAAAATGAAAATCTTTGACTAAGTATCTAAAAAACATACGTGTGGTAGAATTTACTGTAAAATAAAAGGTTCCATATTAATGCGATTCCTGAAATGTTTACAGTGGTCTAACTCTCCCCACTATTCAGGAACCAAAACAAAAGACCAAAATCCTAATCTGTGTGTGTGTGTGTGGGGGGGGGGGGGGGGGGGGGGGGTAGTGCGAAGATTTTAATGTTATTTAATTTTCTCAATTTTTGTAATATTTACATGCTCTAAAGTGTGTGTAAGTGGGGTGGTGGTGGTTGCAGCTCATTCACAATCCCATTTACTTAATGAAAAAGAAAAATGCCTGCTGTGATGAAAATGTGTGGCAGCCCCCTCCCCCCACCCCCCTCCCACCCACCCTGATGCTCCGTGTCTGCCTATGCGGATGAGTCATTTATGAAATTTGGGGTAAGATCCTTTTACCAATGATTAAACATTTAACATTGTTTAAACATTAACTATACCCCCCCTCCCCCCCCCCCCCCCCCCCGGTTTTTTTAATTCTCATTTTTTTTTAAAACGTTATATGACACGCTCTGACATTTACTTTATTGTTTACACACATTTATATGGATATTTTATTAATATTTCATATATGTAAATAACGGAAACTATGTCTTGCTTGGTTCGTAAGAATTAATAAAATAATTAAAGAATTACAAAAACGACGATAGAATTTCGTTTTCTTTCACGACTGAATTTCCCTGCTCTACATAGCGACATATAATATAGACTAGCAACTAATATAAATGTATTAAAATTAAGTTTTAAAAAACCTTCTGAACGAAAGTCGCATTTCTGTGGGGTTAATCCAGAAAGTCTTTTTAAATATTTCATTGACACAGAGATAGTAATTCAAACTGTGCCAAATATCAATATATGTATCATGATTAGATATTATGTAATCCGAATACTGTCCATTCTGTGAGAGAAAGAACTTTTTGGGGTTCCTTATAAAGGAGTGTTAAAAACAGAAAGAGGTTTTGAATTCCACATACTTTTAATAATTTGTGTTAATATTCTAATGAACTAATGAATTTATAATTATAAATCTTTTTGAATAAAAATTAAAAATTGTTATTTCAAATTAGCGGACACCTACACAGTTTCTCCCTCCTCCCTCTTTCCCCATAATCCCAAAAATCCCAATATATATTGTATCTGTGTTGGGAATATATTTAAGTCGGGATCGAAATTCTACAATGACAGAAAAGGCAAAATGGCGGTTATATCACAAAAAAGAACAAACTTGTTTATAAAATAACTCAACAAATCTGAAGGAACATATGTCCGATCTTCAGTCATTGCAGTGAGTAAAAACATTTACTTAAAACTATGCAAATCTACAGTGAATATTTTATTTTGTTTGAGCGAATGCGTAATATATTAAATACAATAAGATGGCGAGTGAATTTGATGGACCGAACTATGACTCACGGAAGAATCTGTAGAGTTCTTAATTATCTAATGTATATTTGTAAAGTTTCCTCATTATTTACCATTGGAAAAATTCAAGTGCTGTTGGTTTTCACTTAATATTTGCTATTTACGTTATCGGTAATGTAAACGAGACATCAACAAGTGACCTTTGTTTACATTTAGTTTGTGTAGGGACTGATATATTTGGGATGAATCATACAATATTTAGCTATGGGCAATATGTGCATTCATAAACCGCCCAGGCTTATTGCATCAAATAAGGTACTGCCATGTGAGTCAGTCACAAAAAATTGTTTGTTACAAATTAAATAATGATAATTTCATCATTATTCATACAGGCCCAGAGTATAAATTATATAGCTAATGTAAATCAGTACCCCATGCAAGGTTCCTAGCTTCTCTTTTTGATTACCGCCAACATATTCTTCATTAGATACTTTTTAGTATTTAATTAGGTCACACATTTTGATTGGACCAAGGTATCTTAGGTATGGGATAAAGTGTCTTTAGTTTTGGGCTGAGGGTCATTATACTCTGTCCCAAGATATTTTGGATTCACGTTTGGCTTAATTGTTTGATATTCATAAATACCTCAGGATTCAAACGATGTTCATTCAAAAGTATGAAAAATTTCCAAGATTTCTCAGTCAAAACGCCCCTGTTAGCTTATCAGGTTTCAATACAATGCTAAAAAATTGTATTGCAGCAAGCCAGGATGATAACGTTGAAATATTGCGCGATGTATTCCGAATGGTGAAAAGATGTAAACATTCCCCATTATAAATCTCCGTAAGGAATCTGTTTTCGTTCCTGTGAATTTTTTCGAGTGAAAGATGATAATGTGTCAATGAAATTATCTTGGAAAATATCCCTTTCAACTATTTCAATTGCACTTTTTTCAAAGGTAAGTGTATTTTGATTAAAAATCGTCCAAATGTGCAGCATAAATATCTTGGGACAGACTATAGGCCAAAATGTCAATAGGTGAATTAAGATGTTGTTGGGCCAAAGTTTCTAACATTCTTTGTAACAATATTATGAGAGAGAGAGAGAGAGAGAGAGAGAGAGAGAGAGAGAGAGAGAGAGAGAGAGAGAATGATCACCTTTATTGATAATTATACATTTGATGATTTGGAATAACTCTATTGAACGATTTTTTATTAAGTCATATTATAATTACCATGAATATCATATTAAGTGGGTCTGCATAATCTAGTTATCCATTTTGTCAAAATGCATATGGTCTTGCTATAAGAATCATTTATGACCTCTTATTTTTGATAATAGAACAAGGAGAATGTTTGGTTACCTATTTATTTAAGAGTTTTCAATTTCTACAACTCGGAATAACATGAATAATCTCTTAGATCATTTGAATCTGTTTCAATTCAAAACAAAGGTAACACAAAATTACATACATTTCAGTTATTGCATTGGCATATATCTATTATTAGTGTAAGTTGTTTGTTTACATTTGGTATGATAACAGACATTCAACCTAATTAGATAACGAAATCAAACTTTTGCCTACCAGTTAGAGCCACTTAAAAATAACTCATTGTGTCACAATTTCTTCTTTCAATATATAGTCCTTCAGTTCTTGGGGTATTTAATATTATAAAATTTATTTTAAAAACTAACATTTTTATACCCCCGCTCCGAAGGAGAGGGGGTATACTGTTTTACCCTTGTGTGTCTGTCTGTGTGTCCATCTGTCTGTGTCTGTCTGTCTGTCCGTCCTAACAAAAATTTCTGTCGCATTTATCTCAGCAACTATTTATTGCAGATGCTTGAAATTTTAACACAGTGTTTGTTAAGGCATGCCATATCGTGGGATATATTTTTGTACCAATCGGACGTCAACTTCCTGTTAAATGACGACTTTGCTTATTTTTTTTAAACCAAAATTTTCAAACAAATTTCCGTCAAAGAATTCTCAGCAACTGTTTATCGCAGATGCTTGAAATTTTTACACAGTATTTGTATAGGCATGCCATATCGTAGGATATATTTTTGTACCAATCAGACGTCAACTTCCTGTTAAATGACGACTGTTTATTTTTAGCAAAAATTTTCAAACAAATTTCCGTCAAAGAATTCTCAGCAACTGTTTATTGCAGATGCTTGAAATTTTTACACAGTATTTGTATAGGCATGCTATATCGTGGGATTCATTTTTGTACCAATCAGAGGTCAACTTCCTGTTAAATGACGACTTTGTTTATTTTTTGCCAAAATTTTCAAACAAATTTCCGTCAAAGAAATCTCAGCAACTATTTATCGCAGATGCTTGAAATTTTAATACACTATTTGTTTAGGCATGCCATATTGTGGGATATATTTTTGTATCAATCGGACGTCAACTTCCTGTTAAATGACGACTTTGCTTATTTTTTAACCAAAATTTTCAAACAAATTTTCATCAAAAATTTCTCAGCAACTATTTATCGCAGATGCTTGAAATTTTTGCACAATATTTGTATAGGCATGCCATATCGTGGGATATATTTCTGTATCAAACGGGTGTAAATTTCCTATTAAATGACGACTTTGCTTATTTTGCATATTCACATTAGAGCGGGGGTATCACTAGTGAGCATTGGCTCACAGATATCTTGTTTGTCATACGCTATATTACAGTAACATATCAAGAGTTGTCAATTGCAGGTCAAGCATTGTCATTTTCATATATCTCTGTTGTTGATAGTTATTTTATGTTATACATGTAATAACATCATTTATTTTTACAGTTCAATGTGCTTAAATCAAAGTTTTCATTTTGTATGCTCTGTAATGCTCTCCTTGTACCTCCTTAAATGGAGAGTTCCTCAGTATGTTAATGAATCAATGATTTGTCTTGGACAACAACATAGTACAAAGCTTGAAGCATTGCCTATAAACTTCAAAGTAAAATGTTCCATATTATTTAAAATACTAATAGTATCACTTTAATACACATCATGTGTTACAACCCTACAATGTTAGAACTGTTTACTGCAGATAAAGCACGGAACAGTTATGGTTTGGTGACAGCGGGGGGATGTGTGAGTGATGGGGACCCACGGAGACATCCCCGCGGACTACATCTTCGATGCCTTCCTGAAGGCGGGGACTTGTAAGACTGTCCTGAGTTCCTTCCATCAGCTGTGTGAGGCGCTCGAACTTAAGCACACCAATCACCGCCTGTTCTACCGCCGCCTCAGTAGTCAACTCACGTCATGGAAGGCTCAGACTGTGTGGGTCAAACTCAACAAAAGGATGGCACAGCGGGAGTACCGCAAAGGGGAGGCATGTGCCAATACAAGGGTAAGTGTAAGAAAAGGGAGGCATGTGTCAATACAAGAGTTAGTGTAAGAAGGTATTTCTATTGTGTGTGTACAGGTGTAACAGTGTTATAAGGTACATCTATGTGTACAGGTGTTATAAGTTATTTCAATGTGTACAGGTGTTATAAGTTTTTTCTGTTATACATGTACAGGTGCTGGTGATTGGGGCTGGGCCCTGCGGACTGAGGACCGCTATAGAGGCCGCCTTACTGGGCTGTAAGGTGGTGCTACTGGAGAAACGAGACAGCTTCTCACGTAACAATGTCCTCCACCTGTGGCCATTCCTCATCACCGACCTCAAAAACCTTGGGGCCAAAAAGTTTTTCGGCAAATTCTGCGCTGGTGCCATAGATCATATAAGTAAGGGTGATGACTTCATTCTATAAAAATTTGATGCTTTCTTTTTTTCAAGAGCATCAACAAAAACATAATTGTGAAAGAAACAGAAGAATTCTATCATAATACAGTTACATATTAATAAAAAATCAGTGTGCAATACTACAGAAAGTGTAGCAAGTATTTGTGGAATCGTAGGGCTTGAATATTTTTTATACAGGGTCTTTACAGTTATGACTTTTTTATGGTGTCTAGAATTATATAAGGTTCAGTCTTGTTTTAGTTTTAAGAGCGATTTGATTTTGCTGTAGGTATCCGACAATTACAGTGTATCCTGATGAAGGTGGCCCTGCTTGTCGGGGTGGAGATTCATGTCAACGTCAGTTTTGACGGCCTGCTGGAGCCCACTGAGGATCAACCCAATGGTAGGGCAAGATAGGGTCTTATTAAATCTTTTTAATAATGTAGTCTAATGGTAGGATCACGCCTTAATCACGTAGTCAAAAAGTAGGGCCTCACCTAAGTCATGTAGTCTAAAGGAAGAGCCACACCTAAATCAGAGGCTTGTTCAGCAAAGCGGGTGCAAGCGAGTGCTTGCCAAAATTTGTGTTGCAGGTATAGGGATTTGGTGAGCACTCGTAAGCACTGCTCTGCTGAACACACCTCAGGTAGTCTAATTGTTGAGTCACCTTAAATTATGTTGCCTTATTGTAGGTCCACACCTAAATTATTTAGACTCAGTTTATGTGTATTGTTGTGTACATATTGTACATATTTTATGAAAGACATAATGTATATGTACATGCATGATGTATGTGCACAAATCAATAGACACTTAGAATTATTTTATTTTAGGGTGCATCCTTGCTAATTGATTTTCTGTAATTAAGTGTTATATTTTAATTTATTTTAATTAAGTGTTAATTTTAATTTACAATCACAGGTATTTATAGACCACTTTATTAAATGATATATATACAGTAAAACTCGTTTAGTACGATCACTGATATTGCGAATTCACGGATATATTGAAGTCATCTTTGGATCCCCAGCTATGTAAATTCAATGAATTTCTTATATGGTTATAACGAATTACGGATATAGCGAAGTAATTTCTTAGGTACCAGTGACTTCCTTATAACCGAGTTTTGCTGTGTGTAGATTAACTTAACAACAACAACAAGAACAAAGTTTGTCAGTTATTTTAATTGTCTTCAAGAAGAAGTCACTATTTTAGCTAGGATTGCGTGAGAACAGGTTTACAGTTTTTTCCTCCTGTTTGTAGTGGGATGGAGGTGTACTGTCACCCCAGAGGACCATGTTGTTTCTGAGTACGAATTCGACGTTTTGATTGGAGCTGACGGCAAAAGGAACACTCTGCAAGGTAAATATATATTATTCCTCTGTTACACATTTATTTCTTTTTTTTGTATGAAATGTATAGGAAGAAACCCTTTTAAGAGGTAGATTGTCAAAAGTAGTGATCAGTGAACTTAATGTTTGATAAAGGAGCTGTTAGCTGAAGTTTAAGATTTTAATTTTGAATGTTTGTCATTGATAAAGCTGAAAGAACATTTTAAGGTAAATCTATTATGAAATAGAAAGGAAAAAGGGATGAAATAAAGCATCGCTTTGTTAATTGATTTGATTTACAATAAACATTAGTTTCCATTTACATGTATTCCTCAAAGAAATGACATTTTAAAATTTGACCTGTTAATGTATCATTGAAGGGTTCAGACGAAAAGAATTTCGGGGAAAATTGGCAATTGCAATAACAGCCAACTTCATCAACCGAAACACGACAGAGGAAGCCAAGGTGGAGGAGATAAGTGGAGTGGCGTTCATCTTCAACCAGAAGTTCTTCAAAGATCTGAACGAGAAAACCGGAATTGATCTGGAGAACATTGTGTATTACAAGGACGACACACACTACTTTGTGATGACAGCCAAAAAGACGAGTTTGCTGGACAAAGGGGTGCTCCGCGAGGACCGCTCGGAAACGGCCTTGTTGCTGTCTCCCGATAATATCGATAGAAATGCTTTACTGGAATACGCAAAAGAGGCGGCAAATTTCTCAACGAACTTTGCTCTCCCGAATTTAGAATATGCAATTAATCATTACGGACAGCCGGACGTGGCCATGTTTGATTTTACGTCCATGTTTGCGGCTTTGAATGCTTCCCGAGTGATTGACAGGCACGGACATCGTCTGCTGATGGGCCTGGTAGGAGATAGCTTGCTGGAGGTAGGTTTTAAAGACTTAGTCATTTATGTAAAATTATCTTGTGTCAAGCTTGCCTTGTCTCATGAAGAGTGTCTTATCAATGTGAAGGCACATGTAAAAAATCTTTCTATTTCATTTCTGTCACAGTATTTTAACCTGCAGTAAGTAGATTTTTCAAGTAAGTGTATTAGAAAGCTCTCATCTGTATCAAATACACAACTGCTCTTGAATAAGTGGAAAAATCATCTACCTTAAGGTTGTTCTAAATTTATGACTGTTAGCTGGAGAGGGCAGACTAACATATTCATAAATGTAGCACAGGATTATAAACATGATAAATGTCACTTCTTTAATAAAAGTTTGTGATCGACATGATCATGAGATTTTTTATAGATCTAATTACCAGTTAAGATTATATTTTAGAAGAAAAAATATTCTGTAAAGTTGTATTTGACCATCTTCCTCCAGCCTTTCTGGCCGACCGGATCAGGATGTGCCCGGGGGTTCCTGGGAGGATTAGATGCCGCCTGGATGATTCGGAGTTGGGCCTCGGGGAAAATGACCCCACTCCAGGTGATAGCGGAGAGAGAAAGCGTGTACCAGCTCCTGTCTCAAACCACCCCGGAAAACCTGAACAAGAACTTCAATGAGTACACCATTGACCCCAACACCAGGTACCTGTTGTTACGCTCCTGCACATAATGGTTATCTGGAATTTTTGGCTGGTCACAAAATTCATGAATATGGGGAGAATGTGTTACATTTTTAATATGTGTCAGTCATTTTTGCATTTTAAAAGTTTCTTATGGGAAATAATGGAAGATAAAATTTCTGGATATTCAATAATTTGCTATGTATAAGTGATCTCAAAAAAAGGGAAAATTAGATTATAGGGAAAATTACGGTTATACAATATTGAAATGTTTGAATGGGGAGAATGATTACTGTACTTCATTATCCAGAATAAAAGATCTGCAAAAGTTTTCATATAATCCATACAAAAAAGTAGCTACCATTATGGTGATAATTATTTTTTTTCAAATTGTTCACTCCCTTAAAATAATTACACAAGTAAAAGAATAAACTGTACATTAATTTAAAATACATAATTTTCAAGATAAATGTGAAAATGTTTTTCTGATACAACATGAGCTACATGTATGATGTGCTGTCTCTGTTGTTCAACAGATACCCAAACCTGAACACCAAGTTACTGCGGATGGACCAGGTGCGACATCTGTATGACTGTGGGGACCAGTCTTACGAGGACGAGATCCTCGACCACCCCACCAAACGACCCAAAAGTGGTATGAATATTGACAGTTCTAATCAGGGCAGGGGGTAGGGTTAAGGAATGGGAGTTTGACAAGATCCTAGACATACATCAAGCTACCCTGTTATTATACCCCCCGCAAAAAAAGTTTGGAGGGGTATATAGGAATCACCTTGTCCGTCTGTCTGTCTGTCTGTCTGTCTGTCTGTGCAATCGTGTCCGGTCCATATCTTTCTTTTGGAGAAACATTGGAAGTTCTTACTTTACACAAAGATTGCTTATGACCTAAGGGTGTGTCATGACCTTGACCCAAGGTCATTCGGGCAAGGTCAAGGTCACTGGCAGAAAAAGTGCAAAATTCGTGTCCGGTCCATATCTTTCTTATGGAGAAACATTGGAAGTTCTTACTTCACACAAGGATTGCTTATGACCTAAAAGTGTGTCATGACCTTGACCCAAGGTCATTCGGGCAAGGTCAAGGTCACTGGCAGAAAAATTGCAAAATTCGTGTCCGGTCCATATCTTTCTTATGGGGAAACATTGAAAGTTCTTACTTCACACAAAGATTGCTTATGACCTAAGGGTGTGTCATGACCTTGACCCAAGCTCATTTGGACAAGGTCAAGGTCACTGGCAGAAAAATTGCAAAATTCGTGTCCGGTCCATATCTTTCTTATGGGGAAACATTGGAAGGTCTTACTTCACACAAAGATTGCTTATGACCTAAGGGTGTGTCATGACCTTGACCCAAGGTCAATTGAGAAAGATCAAGGTCATTGTTTCACAAAATCTAAATTCTGTCTGTGTCATGTCTTGTATTAATGGAAATATTAGAAGCTAAAAATTAACAGTTTTCAAAAATAAAGCAGTTGTTATTTATAGAAAATGGACAGTGAAATAGATTCATCAAATATTTTCTATAATAGCAAAAATACACGCGTTATGATTTTTTTCTTAGCGGGGGGTATCAATTGTGAGCTTGCTCACAGTACCTCTAGTTATGTAAAGCTATATACTTACCAATGTTTTTATTTAGAGGAGTATATAGACAGCTTAACTCTGTTGTTTTTAACTGTATACTGTAATTCCTTTTTTACGTGAGTACTTAATTCCGTGCCTCTGCTGTTTTGTATCAAATCGTGAGAATATTAAATCATAAGAGCCTAATTTTTTTGCTAAAATTTCCTACAGTTTAAAACTCTCTGAAAATTAAAGCAGATTTAAAATCTGCGTGGGTTGCTTCTCGCGATTTTGCGAGGATAAATATTACTTGCATTTATTTCGGAATCTACAGTACTTGGTGTATTCTTAGTGTATCAGTTGTAAGTGATATACATGTAGCTATGACTGTATGCTTAATCTGTTTACAGAAGAGTGTATAGACAGCTACACTCTATTACACTGGTGTCAGCGAGTCCTGAACAACAAGTTCCGTAACGTCCACATCATAGATCTGACCACCTCCTGGAGGAGTGGGCTGGCGCTGTGTGCCTTAATTCACACCTTTAAACCAAGTCTCATGTGAGTGTACTCAATAGTCACACCTTTAAACCAAGTCTCATGTGAGTGTACTCAATAATTCACACCTTTAAACTAAGTCTCATGTGAGTGTACTCAATAGTCACACCTTAAAACCAAGTCTCATGTGAGTGTACTCAATAATTCACACCTTTAAACCAAATCTCATGTGATTGTACTCAATAAGTCTCACCTTTAAACCAAGTCTCATGTGAGTGTACTCAATAATTCACACCTTTAAACCAAATCTCATGCGAGTGTACCAGGGTTGGCCGGGAAATACCAGTGGTGGGAATTACCGGTGGTAAATACCGGTATTTCCCGTCCCGGTAAATACTACTGTTTTTCACTAAACTGGAAAATACTGGGAAATACAAATTTATAATCTTAATTTCTTTAGTAAGTTCAACGTAAAACTTATGTTTAGGATATAAGATATTAACACTATTGACTAAGGATCAAAAACCAATTTATCATACTTTCCCATTTCACTGTAAGTTTATGAATCTTAAATTCACCAGATCACCTATTCTAAAAGACTTCTATAGCTGCTAATGTACAAATTTTAGTCCTGACCAGCTTTTTGAATTTCAAGCTTTGTGTTTTACAGATTTATAATTCAAAGCACAAAATAAACTGTTATAATTAGTATTGGTGTTACAAGTAAAAATTTAATAATCACACATGTTGTTTTAACAAATAATTGACACTTGACAGTTTTGTGCTCCTGTTTTGAGGAGATATATACTAATCAGTGGGGCTGATTGGCTTCTTCTTAGGTGTGTTGCATACTGAGGTAGTAACACAGTCACATTTTATTTTTCACAATTTTCTTGCCCCATTTTCACATTTACCAAATAACCAGAAAATGGAACTTTTGATATCATGTTTATGATAACTGTACAGATGCACCTATACCTGACTAAAGCCTTAAAAACAATTAAAATAACAATGGTGTATGAATGAACCATGTTTTGAGTATTCATAAGAGGATAATTAATGCATTACTGACCAGTCAAAACTTGTTAAAATAAAAGAACATTGTAAAATGTCATGAAGCTGACAAGGTGTACTATTGTCTACATCCCTACAGATTTAATTAAGACTAATGTCTAAGTATGAAGTACTATAATATGTGGTTGTACTTTATTTCCCAGTATTTCCCGGGAAATACCAGTAATTCCCGGGAATTACCAGTATTTCCCACCGTCCTGGGAAATATGAGTATTTCCCGCTTTTTTGCCAACCCTGGAGTGTACTCAATAATTCACACCTTTAAACCAAGTCTCATGTGAGTGTACTCAATAAGTCACACCTTTAAACCAAGTCTCATGTGAGTGTACTCAATAACTCACATCTTTAAACCAAATCTCATGTGAGTGTACTCAATAATTCACACCTTAATAAATCGAGTCTCTTGTGAATGTACTGAATAAGTCACACCTTTAAACCAAATCTCATGTGAGTGTACTTAATAATTCACACCTTTATAAATCGAGTCTCGTGTGAATGTACTGAATAAGTCACGCTTTTACACCTAATTAATTCAATAATTCACATTTTTAAACCTAGTCTTGTGTGAGTGAACTCAATAGTTCACACCTTTAAACCGAGTCATGGGTGAGTGTACTCAATAATTGACATCTTTAAACCTAGTCTCGTGTGAGTGAACTCGGTAATTCACACCTTTAAACCAAGTCTCATGTGAGTAACTCAATAATTCACACCTTTAAACCAAGTCTCATGTGAGTGTACTCAATAATTCACACATTTTAGGTGGTATTGGACACGTGTTGTGAAGCATTGATTATCAAAATAAACAATAAAACCAAGCATTGTCACCTAACAGCGTAGCGCAGTAGGTTAGAGGATTTACTTTGAATCTGTTAGTCATGAGTTCGAATCCCGCTATGGGTTTTACAATTTTTACCTCTCAAAATATTTTTAAAAGCAATTTTTTTATTAAATATTGTAATATTTGAAAATTCTTAATTAGTGAGAGTATTTCAATTATAATGTACTTTAATCCACACCCCAGACCGAAGTCTCATGTCAGTGTACTCAATAATTCATGCCTCTATACCTGGTTTCATGTGAGAGTAATAAGTGATTATAATCTTTGAAATGACTCTTATTGGTGAGTTTTTTAAATAAATCACATCTTAAAACCTACTGGCTAGTCTCATGAGAGTGTACTCGATAATTTTGATCTTTAAACCAAACCTTTTTATCTAGTCTTATATGAATCCATTAATTAAAACAATTAAATGATAACCTTCTGTGAGTGCACTCGTTAATTCAAAACATTGAGTTTAATCAATGTGAATGTTGTGAGAAAAGTTTTCTCTAGATGATTAACTTTTTGAGCCTTTAGTTAACTCTTGTGTGGGTGAACTTAAAAATTCTGACCTTCAAGCATAGTTTAACGTGGGTATACATAATATTTCCCATCCAGTTTTTAAAACACTTTTTCCATATAAAAGATGGTTCAAGTCAGTTTTTCCTACCCAAACTTTATAATTTATGTGCACTCCAGGCTTGTTTAATTGACATTGTTCTGTGTTGCTGTTTCAGTGATTTCAACTCGCTGTCGTCACTGGACACGGCTAAGAACAGCCAGCTGGCGTTTGACGTGGCTCGCACGGAGCTCGGGATCAGCCCGGTGATGTCCGGCCAGGAAATGGCAACCTGCTCCGCCCCCGACAAACTAACTATGGTCAGCTACTTGTCCCAGTTCTATCACAAGTTCCACCGGGAGAGGAACCCTAGCGGTAGGGCTACTGGTAGAGTAACGGATAAATGTGGTCTCCTTTATCATACTTCTGGTATCAGGCTTTATTACTAAATTGGCCCAGCGGTAGGGCTACTGGTAGGGACTGATGTGGGAACTCCTTTACTTTTGGTGTCTAGCTCTGTTACTGATATTTTGTGTTTTATTTTTCAGTGGAGTCCCCAGTTCGCAGAGAGAGTCATAAGTCGCCGCTCCACAGATCTCTCCTACAGAAAATACGCAACAGTGCCCGGTTCTCTCGATCAAAAAGAGTAAGTCTCTCAGTTAGCCTCTAAAACTTAAAGAAAAATACACAAAATAACATTATCCTCCTGATCTAAAAGCTGAAATTTGTCTGTGTTGGCTCCTAAAATATGAATGCACTGTTGGGCCAAAATGTCATGATCTCTAAAAATACTGTAGATTCCTTATTTTACACAAGTACTTAATTCCATGATCTTACTGTTTTTCATCAAATCGCAAGAATATGAAATCGTGAAAGCCAAATTTTTATCATTATTTATTATACATGTAGTTTACATGCCTCTGAAAAATTAATGCGAGATTTTTTTATGCAGATATTAATTCCTTGCTTTTGATTAGGAACTTACAGTAACACTTAGGTGTTCTCATTGAACTTGAAAGGCGCATCAAGAGAAAGTATTTTAGAATATAGGCTCTCCTAAATCTGATCTTGGCTACTGTTATGAAAGAAATCGAAAACTTAAGATATATGAATTGATACAGAAATGAGGATTTCCTGTTAACCTTAATCATCTGGTTCTTGTTGTAGAACTCTAAACACGAGGAAGAGAAGAATGAACACAATACCTCACTCAGTAGAAAGAAGTACAGAGACGACATTAAACAAGTCAGTCTCTCTCTCTCTCTCTCTCTCTCTCTCTCTCTCTCTCTCTCTCTCTCTCTCTCTCTCTCTCTCTCAACCTTAGCATGTGTATACATGTGTATGTACAGTAGATGATTTTGAAATACTGAAACATATAGACGGAACAAATTTTAGTCAAAGAAAATTTCAACGCTATAATAGATATAAAGCTTAATCAGCTTTGATTGAATTTTGTTTTTTAGCACAATGGCAATGTTCAACTTACCCGCTATAACAAGTTACCAATGGAGGAGATTGCCAACAAATTAACGGTGGACAAGAAAGATGAGATTAATGCCAAACTGAACAATGACCTTCAGTCAAATGTCAAGGTTAGCCAGATGGCCGAAATTCTAAAGTCAAAGTTCAAACAAGGTTTGGAGCCTCCAGCAAAACAAAAAGTGGTATGATATGTTTTACTGATTTTAGGAAATTAAAATTTTGCACTAGTCCAATTTATTGTGGTGTAATTATGCTTCAATAATATTGTAATTATATCCAATCTGGTAATTTTGTATAATTCATGTTAAACAAAAATTCAAATTTTCAAAGATGAATGATTACTGAATGGCAACTTTTATTTGTGTCAACTTTATTTTGCGAATAGTTTTCAAGATCAAGATTTGAATATTCTTTAAAATAAAACACCAGAGACGATCGAGGATTGATTCGCAGCAAAAAATTTCGACAAGGACGATGATCTCTTGAACCTTGCGAAATTATCTCTCACTAGCCATTAAAGTTGGTTTATAGTACTTAGGATTGGGTGGTCATTTTGTTGTAGAAGACCACAGGTGTTCTGCTGGCCGCCCAGCCAGAGAGCGAGTTCTGTTACTTCTGTAAGAAGCGAGTGTACATCATGGAGCGAATGAGTGCAGAGAGCGTGTTCTTCCACCGCGGGTGTCTGAAGTGTGACTTCTGTGAGTGTGGACTCAGGGTCAACAACTACGCCTGTGATAGACTCCCTGGGGGAGAAGGTAAGATGTCAGGGAGTGGGGCGGAGGAGGGGTCTGAACTGTGGTGGGTTGGGGTCAATTCCTGCTCAAAGCAATGAAGGATCGGTAAAAAATCATTCAATAAACAAAGTGTTACTAGAGGGAGATGTGGGGGTTGTTAACAGGAATAATTTGGAAATTGTTAATTATTGATCTTAGAGGAAGAATGCAAATTCAACTCGATACTTTACTAATGTGTGATATGACAGAGTTTACTTAATACGTGACTCTATTAATTGAGTTTATAGATCATTTTTATCAAAATTTGTAGACATCCCACTTTGTTGTCATTTACCTATGGTATGTTGAGTTCTTTGTTTGTTGTTTTCAGTCAAGTTTTATTGTTTTCGACACTCCAAGCCCGAGATGAGATTGGGCCGTGCCAAGAGGAAGCGAGCCTTCGAAGATGACACGCCCAAAGTGAGTATCCATAGTAACCATGGGGTTACCGACAACGATCCCAACTAGTCAGTGGAATTGTTAATTGTATTTTGATTTACCTTTGATTGATATTAAATGTCAAGGCAGAATCTTCAACAGATTGCAGAAAGCAAAGACAAGTACAGCAAATTTAATGCATATTAACTATTAAATTTACATGTACATGTTCATGTAAAAACAATGAAAATGTCTTCTGTATAAGTCCAAAATCTTGCTGAAAGACTTTTAGTGTGTGCCTTGAATTTTCATGAACAAATTAGATATTTTTTTTCAATGGAAGAGAAATTGTCACCGACTTATTTGTTGGATGATATTTTTCTTTAGGAGAATATACCTAAGATTTTGGAGAGTGGAGAAAAACTTCCCAAAAAAGAAACTTCTGGAGATTACCCTAAAAAGATCCCAGGTAAGAATTATTTCCTATGTATAATGGGAGACAACACCTGCCTGGCTGATCAATTGATTCTGTACATCATTGTCTCTACATATAATACATTTTTAATAGCTTATATACTACATAGATTTTTTTAGTATGATTTTAAAGCTATCATATCATCTAAGTACATACAACAGAATGAACAATTTGGGAAAAAAATTCATCATTTGGCATCTCTGTGCTTGAAACAAATATGTATTAAATTTTTGTACACTGAATAAAAAGTGTTAGCCATTGATAACATTATTGGTAGGTTCATTTACATAACATTACTGTTGTGTGAAATTAATGTAAATAATAATTGGATGTTTTCTAACTGTTGAGTTCTAGAACAGTGTAAGTTATTAATAAGGTTCACATTGAAGTTGAAATTAAACATTAACTGAGTAATAACAAAATTTGATATTTAGAATCTGATAGTCATAACTCACATCCAGTTGACGTGCCCGCGCTTACTGACCAACTGTTGGCCAACCCATTCACCTTCTCTCAGTTCCTATTGACTCCTTCATCTTTTTTGTGAAAGAAATCTCTTCAAATGATGAAATGCTAACTCATGCATTTACATGCAATTTCGTGTTTTTTTAACATTGTTTGCATTTCCATACCTTCAAAAACATGAACACATTAACGAGAAGCTTATATAGGCATACTTGCTGCCTAATTCCATTATCATGTTAATTGTTATTATAAAATAAGTTTAAAAAAAAAAAAACACCCACAAACAAAAACCCCATAAGTATTTGGCTTTCTAATGGCTATTGATATATTGAGAATAATGAACATTCATGAGATGAAGGTTAGTGAGTTGGCCTCTAATCAGTAAGATTATGCGAGACTTGTTGTGAGTATTTGACAATCAGATTCTGATAACCTCCCTTGTTTTACATTAACCTTTGTTGATTATAATAGTTTATTTCTAACTACAAATTTACAGTCTCTAAGAGAGGACGAAAGGAAGGGAAGAGTAAGTTGATAATTCACCATCACCTTCCTCTGTATGTATGTGTCTTACAGAATGCTTTGTGTCTGTTGTAAGGAAAAATCTCATTGGTTCCCTCAAGTGTAACAATCAATTTGATTGGTTCATTTTCTCATTAAGTTTAAGCTGAATGATCATTGCAAAGTGCCTCAAAAGTGCCTTTGTAAAGCTTGATTTCTATTAAATATTTGTATATTAAAGAACTAGTTTATGCACTTGGAGAAAAAAATAGTTTTTGATGTATATTCAGTTTGCCTTGCAACAAATTATGCAAAGAACTATGCACCAGAAATTGTTCTGAGTTACTGATAATTTAGCCAGAAGTTATTGAATGTATAGGGAAGATTATTTTTTTTTTTGGATCAGTCTAACAAATGATGGCCTTGATTTTAGTACTTTTCTGCTCTACTAAAAGACAAGTGATTATAGATTGAAGCAGCACAAAGCATAGTTACACGGAGTAAAGGACTACTGTACTGAGACTGTAACTTGATTGACACTCAACAGATGATCAACCTTTATTTCACAATTCTTCATTAATCGCTAATCCTAACTTCACTAACTGTGCACAGGATCTTGTCAAATTGTAATGTGATATATTGGAAAACAAGCGCTTTACATTAATTTAAACATATTTTTTTAATGTCAAAAGTATGTTGAAATTATAGAAAGAGAATTAAATGAAAAATAACAAGATTTAAAAGAAGTTTTGTCACACCTTAAGTTTATTAATTTAGAGAGAGAGAGAGAGAGAGAGAGAGAGAGAGAGAGAGAGAGAGAAAGAGCAATATTTGGTTAAAGTTTAGTTTTCTACATGCATGACAAAGAGCTGGTTTGAGTTCAGCTTGTTTTGTTTTCTAACTGTTGGATTAAGTTGCCTGTTAGAACCGATATTTTAAGGAGGAGGAGTAATCACAACTTTGCTTGGTTATTGAGATTTGAATGTTCTAGAGTATTTGATTTTGTATGCATGTATGAGGGAAGTGTTTGCTTGGTTATTGAGATTTGAATGCTGTAGAGTATTTGATTGTGATGGTATGTATGAGGTTTGATGATGACAGGTGAGTGATGGGGTGTACTTAAGAAATAAACAACGTTATTTAGTGAACATGGCGTTATGAATAGCAATTGCTCTGTTGGCATATTCCATGATGCGCACTAGCGCATCATGGAAAATATGCCAGCAGAGCAGTTGCTATTCAGAACGCCATGTTCACTAAATAATCGTTGTTTATTACTTATATTTGCATTTTACCACTCGCAAATGCCCTGTATTAGCCTAGACCTTGACATTTAGCTATTGCATCAAAAATAAACATTCAGACTGTAATGTATTTTAATTCACATAGATTTGTTAACAGAATCAATGATACTAGTATGTTATAACAGTAAATCTTTTAAAATGTTATTATAAGACAGGTTTTAATATTAGATACATCAATTTTATGGAGTTGGAGAAAAACACATGATGTATCGTATAGTGGTTTAAATCTATAACCTCATGGAAAAGTACGAGGGTCAATCAAAAAATACGAAGACAATGTGGCTGTCTATCATATATTTTTCATGAAAGCCATACTTAACAGAATAATCTGTGCACCAATACTTATGTTATTGATATGCGAAGTTTTAGTCCATTTGATGAAACGGTATTTTTGTTACCCCTTTTTAAAAACAACATGTTTTGTCACCACGGCGCACGGTAAAGTTCAAAACATGACGTCAAGATTAAACACGCACAGTTTATAGATATATCCCATCTTTATATCACGCTTAGTCTCTTGTGCCCCTCTCCTTACAATTTACATTTGCACTAAACCACTTAACATCTAATTTGCACACATTTGTTCGAGAATCATAAGTTAGTTCTTCAAAGTTTTCATTTTCTAACCGTGTATTTCTTAGTTTACAGTAAGGATAACCCTGAACGTCGGTTGACATTACTCATTTTTTGACCAAATATTTACAGATATTCTACTCTCTTTCGGACTGTTTTATACTCAAAATGCAATTACCACCACCCCCAAAAAATTTATTACAGTTAAACACAAACTTGCAAATAATTGTTGACTTATTTTTTGCACCATTGAGCATTTTCACAGCTTGTGTCGGCTTTTTCCGGGGTTAAATCCATTTTATTTGTACCTCTCGTTGCGCCGTGACGTCCGACGACGTCGATGTTTTTAGTCAATTCTAAAGAGGACTATCTGTCTTTAGTTACTAATATCTGTTCGACAAAATAATATATCCCGTCATTATTTGGAACATAGAATACCAAGACAAAACTTAACTTTAGGTTTCAATATTATTTGGTTTTAAGCCCAATTTATAGAGATATTACTTTCAACATTGTATGGTTTATTGTTGACATAACACAAATTTTGACCGTGCGCCGTGACCTCATTTTTGCAGGATTAGATTCTAAACAATTCTTAGAACTAAAGGAATTTATTAACTTTTTTTCTTGCAAATTGTTTGAAACTATTGCTAAATTATGTCGACCAAATTTAGTAATGATATGACGTTAAGTAACATAACTATGACAAAAGTCTTCGCATTTTTTGATTGACCCTCGTATATGACGTCACACCTTTATGACGTCATAGTATAGAGACGGAGCAATTGCGATTATAGGTAAATGGTTGTCCCTCACTTTGTCTGATGTTGTATAGCTTGTTGTTCACTGTTTTTGTCTAACACAGAGTTAACTCCCATTACCTGTAACTAGAATCAAGTGGAGATATCGATCTATAGAACTAGAGGTCAGGACTCTGACAGTAGTATTAATTTTGTTTATTCATTATGCTTATTATATGATAGTAAACATGTACATTATTAACGGTACAGAATTATAACATTTATTGATTATTCCACAACAAATTCAACACAAATTACAAATGATATATGTACATGGTTTGTCAGTGCTTTGAAACTAAAAGAATTTTTTAATTAGAAAACATTACCTCCTCTGATATGTAGTGGCTATTTTCTACATTCATATTGTACATAATGGGAGTTGTTTCTGTCTAGCTGTTATAAAACCATTTTCATATACCAACTAAGAAGATCTTTCAACCTTACCTTGATTTATTTAATGTTATTGACATGTTCTACTCTTTACAAACTGCTTTTTCTTCTACAGCATGGAAAATAATCTTCATGTTCTAACTAAGAAGAGATTTCATATTTAATTTTTTTTAAAATCATGTTTTACACTCAAGGAATAGTTCTGATTTTCACATAAAAACTTCATTCCGTTAGTCTACATGTTCAACTGTGGTTTCATTAATTTTTGTGGGTATCAATTTTTGTGGATTTTCTGAAAACACAGTTTCAGGGATACGTAATTTCGTGGCCAATGATCCTATCAATACAAAATGTTAGTTGAAATTGAAGTTCAATGACCATTTAATTTCGTGGAATAACTTAACAACGAAATCCACGAAAATTGGTAGTCAACGAATATTGATGAAACCACAGTACTGTGTACAGGGTTTTTTCTCCTGACCTTGTTTTTTTAAAAATTGTTTAAAAATTGTTTTCAGGTACTACAAAAAAGTTTAAGCTTTTTTACATAGTTAATATATTAATAAATTCAGATGTATTTTACTGAAGAAAATAAGTATATTCATTGCATACAATGTTCATTCCTTGCGTCTGTCACCTGATGAAAATATCACTTAAAAAAAATTTTTTTTATAGCACCTCTCACCCCACCCTTGGCCCCTGACAGAGACTATGTCAAACCCAAGAAGACACCAGAGAGAATCGAGTTTGAGAACAGCATCGACGGACTTCCCGAGGAATCGGAGGAAGAACTAACCGAGCACAATCTACGAGCTTCCATGTCACGTGACGCCATGATGACTGAGTTCAACGATGATGACGACTTGTCTGACTCGGACTTAGAGTATGTATAAATACCAAGTCAACTTCATACAATCTTTCATTAATATTCCATGTGCCTTTAGGAAAAAAATCTGTTTATTCTCTTTTTTTTTTTTTTCACGTATTGTAGTTTAAGCTTCTCGTAATTAAAATTTCATTTATGAGACACATGCTATTATAGTTAGAATTTGTGGTAAATTTGAGTAATTAGAAGTTTTTTATGTGTTTTGAATTTAAAAAAAATGATTTGTTACCATGACAACAGTGACTTGGAACTAGCGGCCATTCTACAGGGCTGGTACGACAGTTTGAATTGCTTGCTGCCGTTGTAGATATCTTTTATTTCGTTTTGAAGGAGAATGCTGTTTTTCCGTCATCTAGATAATAAGTAGTTTGAAAGTAATATTAGGTTTCCTCCAAATTTTTATTTGTACTAATGGCCTGTGCAATTGTTAAGAAATTTCAAGAAAAAGAAATTTCATGGAAATATGTGTGTTTTTGACTCTTAACAGGATATTATTTACTGCATGAAGAAACCCATTTGAATCATAAGGCAAATGTTGTGGCTGGTAACTGAATTATTTCCCTTTGGTCATGAGTCATGTGACCTAGAATTAAACACTGCCATATTCAGCTCAGCTAAGATCTGATTTATTAATTAAGGTGGTATGGGACACCTCCATGTTATGACATTCTATAAATTTTATCGATCGGAAATAAAAAATAAAATCAAGTGTAATTTTATAGAGAGTTTCTTTCCCAAGTTTGTCACCTAACAGCGTATCGCAGTAGGTTAGAGGGTTCACTACAAATCTGTAAATAAGGAGTTGGAATCCCACTGGGGATTTTAAATTTTTTTCTTTTCAAAAAATTTTTAAAAATGAATTTTTTTAGTAAGATTTTTAGTAAGATATTGTAAGATTTGAAAATTCTAAACCGGTTAATATTTTGATTATGATGTACTTTAATCCACATAAATATTGACAGGTGTTCCATACCACCTGAATAGAATAAAGTTTTAACAAACTGTTTGATATAATAATTGTACATGTACTTATAATTTGAAAAAGAAGATTTTAGAAATGAACAAGTTCCTTGGTTTATTAAATTGGTACACTGTATCTATATCAGAACGATGGGCCCCAGTGGTAAAGATTTTATTTCTTCCTTTATGAGATCCAAATTCCAACTCTAGAATCTGTTTATGTATGCCTTATGGAGTCTGATCATGCATGTTGGATTTAGCTAAATCTTTAGAGAGAGAGAAAGGAAAGAAGAAAGGAGAGAGAGAAAGAAAGAGAGAGATGTTTAGATTAATTAAAAATAATCATTTTTCCCTTAGATTTGTCGTAATCTTGAATTTTTAGCAGTTCCATCACGGATAAAAACAGAAACTTGTTCTATAATTACATTTGTTAAATCTGATTCATTGAAGAATTTGTCCATATTTACTGTGCCGTGTGTTTGTGTGAGAGAGGTTCCTGTGCATTATGTAATGAGCCTTTTTCTTTGTCCTCCGGCAGTGACGTGTTTCTCCTGGGGTATGATATGTCTCTGCTGTAGTGCTGTGTATTCTATAATCAGGTTCTGTACATACATACACTGTCTGTAAAGTCTGTGGACTCAGGGAATCCATTCAATCAAGTGTACCCTCATCCATTCATTCAATCAAGTGTACCCTCATCCATTCATTCAATCATGTGTACCCTCATCCATTCATTCAATCATGTGTACCCTCATCCATTCATTCAATCATGTGTACCCTCATCCATTCATTCAATCATGTGTACCCTCATCCATTCATTCAATCATGTGTACACTCATCCATTCCTTCAATCATGTGTACCCTCATCCATTCCTTCAATCATGTGTACCCTCATCCATTCATTCAATCATGTGTACCCTCATCCATCCATTCAATCATGTGTACCCTCATCCATTCCTTCAATCATGTGTACCCTCATCCATTCATTCAATCATGTGTACCCTCATCCATTCATTCAATCATGTGTACCCTCATCCATTCCTTCAATCATGTGTACCCTCATCCATTCATTCAATCATGTGTACCCTCATCCATTCATTCAATCATGTGTACCCTCATCCATCCATTCAATCATGTGTACCCTCATCCATTCATTCAATCATGTGTACCCTCATCCATTCCTTCAATCATGTGTACCCTCATCCATCCATTCAATCATGTGTACCCTCATCCATTCCTTCAATCATGTGTTCCCTCATCCATCCATTCAATCATGTGTACCCTCATCCATCCATTCAATCGTGTACCCTCATCCATTCATTCAATCATGTGTACCCTCATCCATTCATTCAATCATGTGTACACTCATCCATTCCTTCAATCATGTGTACCCTCATCCATTCATTCAATCATGTGTACCCTCATCCATTCCTTCAATCATGTGTACCCTCATCCATTCATTCAATCATGTGTACCCTCATCCATTCATTCAATCATGTGTACCCTCATCCATTCATTCAATCATGTGTACCCTCATCCATTCATTCACTTCCACTTTGTATTGGTATAGATATTGCTAGCTATACTCGTCATGCTCTATTATTGCTGTCAATTCATTGATTTTTGTTTTGGGAGGAGATTATACACATAAAAAAACAACTTTTTTTACTTCCCAAATGTCAAAATTTGACCCCCACAAAAATGAATGGTTTTACAGTGTAATTAAATACCATAATTGTTATTATTGACTTCAGTGAATTAACTAACAGTTTATTAACACAAAGTTTATAATTTTCTATATTTTGTATGGTACATTGTATTTGGTATTAATTAGTACTAATATATTGTATGATGTATACATGTATGTAATGAATACAGCATTGTAGTTTGATATTCATTGGAGATCTGTGATGAATAGTTACATTGAAATGAAAGCTTTCTATATAGTTGTGATTTATTAGAATTGTAAAGCTACTGTAGCTGTACGCTGATCAGGTAATATGATTTTGTTTAGAGCTAAGAAGCTGTTTTGTTATACATGTATATGCTAAGACTGATGCATACATACTCATTTCATGGCCGGCTCTCCAGCACAGCAAAATGACAGAGATTTGAACTCAACTTGATCTCATACATGTGATATCTCGAGACCTGAGCATGTGCATCTCAATCTAATCTTGTGGAATTAAATAGAGATTTTGTTTGTTGTGTTTAGAATGATGTTTGATAGCAACAACTAAAGCAATTTTATAATGCGGACTACTGAATCGTAAATAATGTAATCTTAAACAATTACATTTTGTTACCATAATAACTTTGTTCTAAATATTAAGTACATAATAGCAGCTTTAATTTAATTTTGAGATTTAATTTGCTCTGTGAATTTAGAATTGTACTGCCTTCTGTGGATATATATAAAGATTTTTAAACCTTGCTAAGTACATGTATTATGGCAGTTAACTTTTTATGCGGACAGCAAGTTAATATTGTTGCTATGATAACACAGGTCCAGCGACGATGAAGAACTACAGGAAGCAGTCGAGTCGACGTACGGACACAACGTGAGCAAAGACCTGACACTGGAAGAAGCCCTGGTCGTCGTGGAGACACTCAAACGCAGGTCCTATGAAAATCTGATTGAAGCTGTAGAACAAGAGGGGCAGGGATCCAACGAAGACACAGGTGTGTAGATTATGTTTTATGTGAGAATGTGAGCAAGTGTGTGTGGGTACGAGCGTATGTGTGGTTCGGGGAATGTTTGGGGGATACATGTATATGTAGAAGTGAAAGATGAAAATTGAATAGATATTAAGCTCTTTTAATGTATTATTAATGGAGTTGAAGATTGGGGTTTTTTTTCTTTATAAACCCAACATAATTTGTATTGTAGACACGGAGTATGAGGCCTCTGAAGGGGATTCGGACCTGGAGGATATGGAGTATGAGGACTCCTCTCCAGATAAACCGGTCAATGATTTCAACCCTGAGGAGAACCTGGTCCAAAACACCAGCCCCCAGAGGAGGGCAAGGGCTGACTTCTTCACCTCACCCCCAGAACCGGTCAGACTCGACCCATGGAAGATGTTCGAGAAAACCCCAGAGAGGGAGGTGAGGAAGGACAAAGGCCAGAAAGATGAGGCAATAGCTAATGAGGAGGAAATAGAAGAGGAGGAGGAGGAGGAAGTTCAAGAAGAGGTGGGGACTCCCTAAGGGGTTTCCAGTTTTTGATGTTAAAATAAGATTTTCTGAAATTTTGATATTGTTGACTCTAATATTAATGGGTGAATGATGTAAAATGCGACAATTTCCATTTTCTTATGTTCTTATGTTGGTGACTAATCAGGAAGTCATTCATATTTAAATTTTACATGTCTTTTGAGCTTATAATTAAATGCATTTAGTGATTGATTTTTACAATGCAGGAATTAAATGAGTGTGATAGAGACGGTCAAGAGGAAGGGGAGGTGGAGGGGGGTCTTGAAGTGGGTGGAGATGTGGAAGATGAAGAAGGCAGTGACGAAATCAGAGATGATGATGAGAACGGTGAGGAAGAAGAAGACATTGCCGAAGAAGAGGATGAAGATGAAGAAGGAGAAGATGAAGTTGAAGAAGAGGATGATGATAAGACAGCCATGAGTCGACAGATGCAGATGATTCTGGAGGACATGGACCAGAAGTCGTCAGTCAGTGACGTAGGGGACGTGTTACGCTCCTCTGTCAGTTACGCTCCTCTGTCAGTGACGCGGGAGAAGTGAGGTCAATTGTCAGCGACGCAGATCAGTCCGCAGACGAAGAAGACGAGGAGGTGTTCCCGGGGAGGGATACCCAGCAAGCCGTGTTAGACAGTGTCAAAAACATGTCCTCTTCAAACTCCAACTCCAGCCCCTCCACAAAAGAGGTGAGTTATACAGTAAAACATAGATATAGCAATTGATTTACTTTGTTATATCCGTAATTCGTTATATCTGGTTCACGAATTTTTAATTATAACTACAGGAAATTCATTTATAAATGTTTTCTTTCACCAGACTAATATTTTTGCTAATTGAAGCTGAATAGAATGAAAATACATTCTTTTAAAACCTTTAATAATCAGAATGTAAATTGTAGAATTTATTTGAAGGTAAATTCATTTAAACTATTATGTTAAATGGTAGTGCAAACTTTTTAAACTTAAGTGTTAAATTTTGTCATTATTCACCTCTACGGGACTGGAAATCAGTTTGCTACAACTGTAAATAAGTTATATTCAAATTCGTTATAACCATAAAATTTGCAAAGATTTGTTAAAAATTTTACTGGGGACTCGAAAAAACTGCTCTATCCAAGATTTACTATATCCATGTACATACTAAATGAGTTTAACTGTAATCCATTCTGATGATAGCACATATTTCTGTGGGTTGACTCCTCTTTGGATAGATAACCTTAGAAAATTTGCAGATGATTTAGTCACCACTGTAGATTAAGTGTTGAAATATTAATGAATTTGTGGATAATTTAATGACCACTGTAGATTAAGTGATGAAATATTTATTAATTTTATTAATAATCAATTTGTGGATAATTTAGTCACCACTGTAGATTAGGTGATGAAATATTTATTAATTTTATTAATATCAATTTGTGGATAATTTAGTCACCACTGTAGATTAGGTGATGTAATATCCAGTGAATTTGCTTTATTTTCTTACTGCTTTACTTTACATGGCTGATTTTGATTCTAAAAAAGTTAAAATAATTTTGATGTGTAAAAACCAGGTGACCATGAATTAAGATCTAATTCACTCTCTTTCAGAAAGGTGTTTCAGATTTAAGTCTTAACTCCTTTGTTGAAGTTTCAAAAGAAAATCAATATTTGATTTTAATGTATTTTCAGGCTGTTTTGGAAAGTGTCAAAAATATGGGGGACCATGACATTCAGGAACCAAGTGATTTTCTCAAGGTGGACGATCGATTCATAACTAAAGGAAGAGGAAGTGCTCGGAAGAAAAGACGGGTGCAGCATAGAAATTCATTTGGATCCGACTCCAGTTTCACCATATCTACCCCGAGTGACTCGTTACGGTCATCCATTAGTTCATTAGCCGCGGATATTGAAGTCGTAGAAAATGACCTTGAATCTCCGGACAAGGACATGATCAGAGACTACTGCCTCACTCTGAGTCACGCTCTTGGAGAAAGTTTTGACGATGATGATGAAAATCATGGTGACGTTCCCCAGAATTACGAGGATACTCCGCGGACGATTGGCACGGACGATGCATGTCAGCAAGAAAACCTGGACAATACGCTAATCGAGGACGATGCAGACATGAAATCTGAGGGCAGGAAAAGCAGTATGTATGAAACTCCAGATGTGAGTGCCGGAGATGAACGATACTTCTCAATCAGTGACCATGACCTCAGTAATAGGTCGAATACAACAAGTGCAATATCCAGTGTGGGCGTTAGTGAATCTTCCAGTTGTGATGCTAGAACGAGTAGTTCAGACAACAAGGTGTCCAATGTCTCCACTCCCTCTTCCATATCTGATAATCAGGAATTAACTGATAAAAATAGTAATGTAGTGACTAGTGAACCCAGGGGCTCACTTGGGGGTAAACTTAACAGTGATGGTACCCCTTGGAGGCCTCTTCCTCCCCTACCAGTCCTCGCTAGCACTTCTAACTTTGAGAAGAGTGCCAGTGAGAAATCTAAGGTTGTAAAAAAAGAGAAATCCTCAGAAAAGACTGAAGGAAGCAGAAAGCTTCCTGACATTTCAAACCTTAAAAGCAATGTAAACCAGCGTGAGTTCCAGAGTAACTTTATGAGGCAGCATCTTGGATCGCCTCGATCTGAGCAGAAGGAGATGGCTGCTGGCGGTGACAACAACTCAAGTGGTAGTGGCAGTGGTGGTGGTGGTGAGGCAGGAAAAAAGACAAGGATATCTGTGGACCACGCCAAACTGAAATCTATGAGTAGCCTGGAGGACAGTTCTAGTCAGGGGGAGGAGAAATCCAAGAAGAAGATCACAGTGGATGTACAGTTGAAGGAACAGCTCAAGATGGAGCCACCAAGTGCCAAACCAGGGGTTATAGGGAAAGGAAATTTCATCGATGAAATCCCTTTTGCAGACGACAGTGACGAAGAACCAGTTCAAGAAAAGTTTTACACCCCAGCCACCAGTAAGAAGAAGGAGGCATTTAAAGTGGAGGGAGTTGGGAAGGAGGTCAAAAAGAGGCTACTTCCTTTGCTTCCACAAGAGACTGTGCAGAAGATGCCCAGTGCAGATATCATCAGAGAGATGAAGAAAGTGGAGATGGAGAGTGCGCGGGAGAAAGCCAGACAGAGAGCCAGGCTGAAGAGTGACGAGGAGCTTGGAATCAGAAGTGTGGAGTATACACCCAAAGTGAAGGGACTGTTAAAGCGCAGCACCTCCAATACACCGAGTACCAGTGATTTTATATCGGACAGTGATGATCCCAGCAAGGTGCTTCACTCAACGCCTGTGGATAAAACAGAGGTTCCAAAACCGCATATCAAGTCCAGTGGGAAGACCAAGAAGAGTAAGAAAAAGACGATGGACTTGGACCTGACTCTGTCTGAGCGGTCGGATGGTGATACCAGCAAGGAGAAGGCCAAGAAGAAGAGGTCACTGCTACAGATTCTGAAACCTGGGAAAGACAAGTCACCCAAAGATCTGAAGGACAAGAGGTCCTCCTCTAATGACACTCTGGAGGAGAAGTCGCCAAAGAAGAAAAAGAAGACTCCAAAGTCTGACAAGAAGAAGAAAAAGACGATGCCTGATTCAGCGCTTGAACACCTGGACAAGGATCTGAGTGAGCTGAATCTGGTGGGAATCAAGGAGAGGTTCAGCAGCGAGAAGAGACCAACCCCCCACAGGAGGCACGCTGTACGCAAAACCCTTCCCCCCAAGGCTGAGTGTAAGTTTCTTAACTTTATTATGTAATATGTTCAACTATGTCCCAAAGTGCTGAGTGCAGTGTTCCCCATAAACTAAGAATGGGATAAGTTTGTTTATCTTTGTCCTTTAAGACTGAGTTATGGGTCCTTGACAACAAGGCAATTTCAACCCATTGTTAAAACATTTATATCGCCAAATTTGGTTGTCTATATCTGTAATGCAATGGGTATAGCTCTGGACAACTGACCCGCAGGTCCCAATTTCAAATACAGCAAGTGCTTTTGTTTTTATGAATTTCAAATTTGATTTTTACCTCAAAATTGATTTCTTTTAATATGTCACTTTCAAGTTAAACTCATGATAGAATTCCCTACCTCTAAGTTAAAAGTTTTGGCTTGTGTGCTAACTTTTCTCAAAGGTGCTGAGGGCCCTTAAGTATGTTAACTCTGCCCATAAAGTAAAGAGGAAAATTTCAAAACTGTGATTGAAAGGAGGGCAGATTAGTCAAAATTGAATGAAAGGCATAGTTCAATGTTATCAAAGAATGTACAGATTTCTATAGAAGGAAATTTGATGAATGATGACTGTACTACTGTAACAATGGATAGTAATTTTTTGGATGTAAGATAAGGGAATTTCTATTAAGATCTGTGACTTTATTGCAGTGGATGAGTTCTCTGACTCAGACGACAGTAAGATGGAAACTTTGAAGAGATCTAAGGTAAGGCAAACAATATCCACTGTCTGTAACTCCCCCTGTTATTGGACACAAACATTATTATAAGTGATACTGTGGAATCACTAGAATTTGAAGTGGCTATCTATGGGTAGCCCTCACCCACAAATTTACATCCTTGTCGAAAACCAATCATAAAAGATTTATTTTTTCTACTAAAAGCAGACTCATCCACGAAATAACAACACGACAAATATGCAAAAAGCCCCTAATTAACAAAATATGTCCCCATGAAATTAAATGATTCCACAGTATTGGTTATGCTGCCAACACAGCAAGTCGTTCTGTATAGTTTAAGTGAACTCTTATGAACAACAATTACTGTGGTTTCATTAATATTCAAGGGTATCAATTTTTGTGGATAAAGTGAAAATCAGTTTCAAGGATACGTAAATTCGTGGTCAATGACCCCATCAATACAAAATGATATTAGAAATTGCACTTCAATGAACACTTAATTTCGCGGATCAACTGAATAACGAAATCCTTAAAAACTGGTATCCAACGAATATTGATGAAACCACAGTAACAAGTGTCATTTTTGTAACACAAATGTTTCTTAGATACCATAAAATGTTTAGGTATTGTTTATCTTAATTCTATCAAAAGTGTTCAAGTGCTTTTCATCCCTTTGATTTGAAGGATCGTCGTACAATGTCAGAGGATGAGTTAAATTACCGCATTGCTCGGCGTGTGCAGTCGGCAGCCAGAAAACACATGAAGCAGCAGGAACAGAAACGCCTGCGCAAGGCGCAGGAAATCCAGCGACAACTGGAGGAAGTGGACGTCAAACAGAAAGAGCTGGAGGAGAGGGGGGTCATTGTGGAGCGTGCCCTCAGAGGGGAGGGGCCAGGTAATGAAGGGGAGGGGCCTGGTAATAAAGGGAGGAGCCTGGTAATGAAGGGAGGGGCCTGGTAAATGATGGGGAGGGGCTGGGTGATAAAGGGGAGGGGCCAGGTAAATGATGGGGAGGGGCTGGGTGAAAAAGGGGAGGGGCAAGGTAATGAAGGGAGGGGCCAGGTAAATGATGGGGAGGGGCTGGGTGATAAAGGGGAGGGGCAAGGTAATGAAGGGAGGGGCCTGGTAATGAAGGGAGGGGCCTGGTAATGAAGGGAGGGGCCTGGTAAATGATGGGGAGGGGCTGGGTGATAAAGGGGAGGGGCAAGGTAATGAAAGGGAGGGGCCTGGTAATGAAGATAGGGGCCTGGTAATGAAAGGAGGGGCCTGGTAAATGATGGGGAGGGGTGGGTGATATAGGGGAGGGGCAAGGTAATGAAAGGGAGGGGCCTGGTAATGAAGGGAGGGGCCTGGTAATGAAAGGGAGGGGCCTGGTAATGAAGGGAGGGGCCAAGTAAATGATGGGGAGGGGCTGGGTGATAAAGGGAGGGGCCTGGTAATGAAGGGGAGGGGTCACTAATGAAGGGAAGGGCCAGTAATGAAGGGGTTGGGCCAGGTTATTTGAGAAGGAGCCTAGTAATAATGGGTAAAGTTATAGAATGGAGGGTTCAGGTAACCGAAGGAAGGGCCAAGTTAAAAAGGGGGAAGCCCCAGTTTGTACACAAATTAAGGAAAACCCGGGAAAAATGGCTAACTAACATGAAATGGGGAGGGTCAAGTCAACTGAGTTAAAGAGGAGTGGTTAGGAAACAGAGGGGAAGGGCTGGATTAAAATTTGGGAAGACCAGGTAACTGAAGGAAGTGGTAAGGACTAAGGGGAGGGGGCAAGAGCATTGGGAGGGGCTAGTTTACTGGCCAACATTTTCACGAACTAAATTCTTAAGTAGTTTTAGTTGAATTTGACCATTTATAGAATTAAACATTTATTTTAAGTAATATGTACAGTTTGAACAACTTACATCTACTTGTTTTAAGATTAACATTCTTGAAGGGTTATTTGCCCTTATAGGTAGTTGAATATGAAGAGAGTGTGTTAACATATGTTGATCACGTCTTTGTACAGATGCTGGGCGGGAAGAAGCAGAGTTGATGCAGGAATGGTTTACTCTTGTGTACGAGAAAAACGCTCTTGTCAGATACGAGTCGGAACTCATGGTCAAGTAAGTCTTATTTAGTCAAGTTTTCACAAATGAAATTTCTGTTAAAGTCTGTGTACAAGATAAGTTCTCTTGTCAGATATGATTCCAAAATCATTGTCAAGTATGTAGCAAGTCTTAACCTAAGTCAGATTTGTCTCAAGTAATATTTCTGTGTCTGTTTGTGTCAAGTTTTCCCTTTGGTCTAGTCAGTAACAAATTAAGCTCATGTATAAGCTTTAAGCCTATATCCAGTGTATTTCACTCTGGAATTTGTACGGTGATATCTTTCATACATTCAAGTTAAGTTTTTATCAATTTTGAATACCAGCTCAATTTTGAAGAAATATTTAAAGTTTGGGTAAAGATATCAAAATACAAAAATTTTAATTTGTAAGGTGTACTTGTACTTAAGATTTAATATTATAAGGATTTCAAATGAGATTTTCTTGCAAAAAAAATAGAACTAAAATGAAATTACTTCTTTTCCCACTAATTATTATTAATAGTTTCAATTTCATATTGTATCTGACAGTGTGTAATCTTTAGTATATAAATGTGAACGCGTCATGTATACCATTTTCATGTTTTTGAGAGTTGTAGGCAATTTATGTATGAAAAAGGCCTGGGTGACAGTGTACTTTAGCCTACACATGTAAGGTATAATAAGTCAAGTGGTGTAATTCATATGAGGTTTGTCTTGCAATGACAAATGTATTCATTCAGTTATACCAGTACCTTGGTTTCTGATTTCTTTGTACATTTCTTAAGCAACTTGATTACCAAATTTTTCATACATGTATATCTGTATATCTCAGCTATATCATTGTTTTGAATAATTTATTGAATTCTTCATTCATGTATGATTTAGGAATATCAGTTATTTGATCACTTAGTTCCCTGTTTATGTAAATTACGTTCTTGTAACTATTTGTATAATGTTTTTCTTTCATGTGTGTCACAATTATACCAGTACTCATTATTTGGCTCTTCATTCATTTATGACACAGTTACATCAGTACTTTGATTACCGGGGCTCTTTATTAATATACTGTATGTCAGAGTTATATCCATACTTTGATTATTGATTTCTTCTGTCATTATCAATAACTTGGTTACTTAGATTTTCATTCATGTTTCACTTATATTAGTAATTTGAATAATTTTGACTTTATGTTTCTATTAAATTAGTAATTTCCTTGTATATCAGTATTTTAAATATTGAGTTCTTCATAAGTTCTTTTGGCCTGTTTCAGTGCCCAATACATGGAGCTTGAAGACAGACATGGCCGACTTGAACAAGAGTTGCGAGAGAAGATGTCAATAGACAGTAAGTACCAGACTCATTGTTAGTTCTAGTTCATATCTAACCAGTAGGCCCTATAGGACCTTAACACTATTACCCAACCAGAAGGGCCTATAAGACCTTAACATGTCAATAACGCAGCCAGGAGGCCCTACAGGACCTTAATATGTTAATTACCCAACTAGTTGGCCCTATAGGACCTTAACACTATTACCCAACCAGAAGGGTCTATAAGACCTTAACATGTCAATAACTCAGCCAAGGAGGCCCTACAGGACCTTAACATATATCATTTACCCAAATATTAGTTCCTATAGAGCCTTAACATGTCAATAAGGTCCCTTTATAGGGCCTTTATATATTAACATGTTTTACCCAACTAGGGCCTCTAACATGTCAAGTTAATTTAGAGCAAGTTCTGATTTTAAATAGTGAGGTGCAATGCCTATGAATATCTTCAAATTGCATTTTTTGCTGGATTATGTTTATGAGAAATAGTTACACTTAAAAAATTAAAAAAAATTAAACCTTACATACTGGTTTTCACACCAGTTTTCAGTATTTGTTAGTTTATACTTTTTGGGAGAGATAGCAAATGAAAAATTGTCAATTTTCTTTTCTAATGAAAATTGTGAATTTATTTGGGGAAAAAAATCATAATGGTCAAATCCTGAGAGTGATTGCACCAAATTCTTTATGGTGTAATATGTATTGCAGATTTTGGATAAGCCTGCATTTGACTATCTTACAAGTTTGAATGTTTAAAAACAATGTTGCATTATGTAGTAGAATGCTTTTTGAATAGTTGTTGAATGTGCTTTTTATGAATAAGAATGACCTTGACCTTCATTGGTATGACATTGACCTACATTTTGCTGCTTCAGATGACGGTGAGGAGGAGATGTGTCTGTCAGAACTCCTCAAAACTTATTGCAATACCCACGGTATACCGTTATCTCTTATCCTTTGGCTGGTGAAGTCCTCAAGTCCAAACCTACCCCATTTCCAATCACAGCTAAAACTATCAATATCTTAACCCAGAAATCACTTCCTGCAATTGATGATGTATTGCATATCTTGCTCCCATATAGCTTTGTTTGTTATTTTTGGATTGAGTTTTGAATATCAATGATGGACCAATGCAGAAGATGAACCCTTAAAATAGAAAAGCTAAATTCAAACTAAACTATGACAGAACTAAAAGGATGACTGTACATTAACTAGATTCCTTTATTTTTGTCAAAATCGTTTGAACCTTGACTTTAAACAGCCTTTGATTATCAAGGTTAGTTATTTTAGAAAAACTGACAATAAAACACAGTCTAGTATTCTTTTATGTGCTGTGACAGAAGAAACAGTGGTACATAACTTTTGTGATGTACTGTAGATGCTCTGACTCAAAGTGGGCAACTGAAGAACTTGACTCAGATCCTCAGAACTAGCTCAGCACAGGGTATCATGCATAGTGATCAGTTCTGTTGTGGTTTTAGGTGCTGGTTGTTCTTGCCATGGAATTATAGTTCTGCTAATTTTCACTCTTAAAATATCATTACAAATATTATATTTCTTTCATGTTTGACTGTCAGATCACTGAAAGCTCATTAGGTGTTGCATCACTCACAGGCACTCAGTCAAAATTTAAAATTTCATTTTTTTCAAAACTGCCTTGTTTAATTTTATAAATAAAATTAGTTTTCATTTTGTTATTACCAAAGCTATATTTGACAATGTATTAATGATGATAATAAAATCTATTCTTATGTTAACAGATTAAAAAACAGTTCTGATATCAGGTTGAGGACATATATATGACTTGTTTTCTTTTGTGTATTGCAAGATGAGATGGACAGGTTTTTCCTTCACTTTTTTCCTTTATATAAAAAAGGGATTTTGTAAGAATTCTAAGTTGTACACTTTTGTATGCTTAAATTTTATTAAAACTGACTCAGATTGCAATGCAAAACAAAATAAAATTTATAGTGTTAAAAAAAATTACCATTTCATAAAAGAAAAATCATTAAGTGCCAAGTTTCAAAATATCTGTGCTCGGTTTTACTATTCAGAACTGCATTTTTTTTTTCACTTTTTCTGGAGGAATTGCTTTGTGTAGATTTGTGGCTAGTTAAAGTTCTACATTTGTACATATAAAAATACATAAAGTGATCAGTTTATCAAAATCTTTCAAAATATTTTTCACAGTAAATCAATCACCAACCACTCATTGCAAGCAACAACTTGTACTGCATAAACAGGTCTTCATTTATGTAAAGTAAAGAAAAAATTTGTTGGTTTAATATTAATTGTGAATACTGTATGATTCAAGTTAAACATTATAATTTTTCATAAATTTTCTTAGTTTTAAACTTAAATATTGGTAAGTAAATATTTCTGATATCTTAAGCTCTTACTTGAAGTTCAATGAAATATATTAATATCATGTGACTTGTATGAGCATGGTGCTTCCTCTGAGTTTATCTTTTTTACCCTCTTTTGATAATGCTGTTTATTTGTTTTTAAGCTTATTTGATTTGAATGGTAGACTCTTTGCATGTTTTGATTAACTCCCATTGTAACTAAAACTTTCTCAGATTCGGAGAAAACTCCGACACAGGCAGCAGAAGAAAAACGCATTCTCGACGAACTACTGGAGGTTGTCGAGGAACGAGACAAGTTAGTGGCTATGTTAGAGGAGGAAAGGGTCAGGTAAGGTCAAAGGTCAAAGGGGTCAAATCACATCAAAGGTCAAATACAGGATCTTTTCTTTCTATTTTAATTAGTTTGCAACGTGTGATAATTTTTGTTGGAGAATACTTTTGCTGGAGAATACTTTTGCTGTTGTCATAGATTCTAGTATAATTGATAGAATTTTAATTTGAAGAGAACATTTTGAAATGCCATTTTATTACTGCATGCTGCAATAATGTCAACATCATATGAAATTAATTGAAAAAAATTGTTATGTTGTATACTTTTTTATTTTAGCTCAGTGCTGAACTGATCTATTCCATTTACCTATTCTAACTTCATATTTCCCTTATTATATGCTTCTGAGCGTGTTGGGTTTTTTTTATTGCTGTAGTGTTGCTAAAATAGTAGTTATATGCTACATTTGAGTAAAAGTTACCCGTCTTGGTTATGAATTTGTGGCAAATTTCCCTGTTTGATTCTTTCAGAGAGCGAGAAGAAGACCGAGACTTAGAAGCCATCATGAACGCCAAAGGTTACAGCCTGGCTCCCACTGACTATGCTCAGAAAATCAAGCTGTCCTCTCAAAACTTCCCCCTTTCATGCTAGTCAACAGAGATACAGACAAAGTCTTCAATCATTTCTAGCAAAGCTAATGTGTCCCACCAGATGAGTTATTAGTTATTGGACCTATGACCTGGGATTTCGTAATCCCTGATTGGTTGTTTACCTGTCACATGGTTTCAGTTTAACAGGGTTGGACTCTTACTTTTTGATGTTGAACATCCACTTGTTCTTGGTGAACAAATCAGTGGGTTATCTATAAAAGCAATGTTGTTCATATATCTGTGTCCTCCAGGAGGGCTCTGACTTGTTGGTGTATACGTTGTGGTCTATTTGACTATTTATGTGTATCTGTCATGACAGGGTCACAGCAAAGATAGCTTGTTGTGATGAATAGTCAATCATTTCAGCACACAACTTGCTTTGGAAAAGCAGCACTAATTTCCTTAAGACTTTATCTTTGTACATATATCTGTATTACATAGACTAGTTATGTATCTTCAGAAAAAATCAGTTTTCCAAGTCAAGAATAATCTAAGAAAACAACTTCCACTTAACACTGAATGTGCCATTTGAATTATAGTTCATTTTCAAATGTTCACAGATCTATATATAAAGTTATGGTTGGACTATATATATACACATGTATGCTAGTGTGATTTTTTTTGTTAATTAATTTTTTTTAACTGGTATGTGTGTAATGTTATTGTATAGTGTTACTGTAGCACAACAAACTGCTGCTATATCAAGGCATACGCATTCTCTAGTGAACTGTTACTATTCAGGGGAGTGGTCTGTAGTTATACATTGTGTAAAATAAAACTTTTTCTGTCAATGCAAATTTTGTGATTGGTGTAAGTTATATGAAAATATTTGACTATTTATTTATGGTTTGAAATTATTGGTATGTGTTTAGTTGTATATTAAACTTTAGCAAAAGTTGATAATTTATATTTTTACATTTGATGATGTCCGTATGAAGCCAATACATGTAGCAAACTGCTCTGATTAAGGCCTTGTAAGAACAATCAAACTTTTATATTGCTGTCTCTGTAATTTTTTGTTACCATGGTGATGGAGTAGGCCAGTTGTACAACATGTAGACAGGAAAAGGAAGATGAATCTCCCAAGTGGCTCTAGTCAGAGGTTCCTAGTTCAAATCTGATTAACCTATTTTTTTTCTTCCCTACAGTCACAATAATTTGAGTTTTATCAGAAAATTGAACCATTAATTTTATGTTCAGATGAAGTAAAATTAATCAAGATCATAGAATTATATACACAGAGCTTTGCATTGTGACCTGTAAATATTCCAGTGTCTGTAATTACAATGTCCAGGGTTCTTATTGTTTGTCCCTTAAAATAAGTCGCAAAAAAAAATAAGTGCCACACAACTGAAAAAGTTTAAGATTTTGTCATTTTCTTTTGAGAATATATTAATAAACATTGTATTTACATATTCCCATTGAAGCTTGCAAACCCCGTTATATTTACCACATATTTTATACACTTTAATACACTAAAACAGAAGATATACTACACGTCTGTTTTTGTTCACATTTTCAAAGACATGGCCATGTTCACAGACCCACCACGTTTTAAAATCAAATATGATTCTATATATTCATAATTTACTTGTGATATCACAGCATTAAGACTTGTTCTCCATACCTCTTCCAAGTAAAGTGCTTGCTGCTCTAGGTGCTATTTTTCATTATTTCTCATGACATTCATACATGTAAGGTTGTACATTTTATCCAGGAACCAGAAACAAACATGTTTTTATTTAACATATAAACACATTAAAGATCAAACTGTTAACCTCTTTTTCTACTATAGATATTAGTAGGTCATATAAAAAAGACATTGATTTATAAATAGGTAAGATTCACTCTATTAATTCGATCCCATACTTAATTTCAGATGATCAAATCAGCAAAAAAAATTAAGTTCAGAGGATCGTTATATATATATGATTTCCCGATATTAGTGTGAAATTGTTACTGCTACATGTAAGAACTTTGATATTATTTTGTGTGTTTGTGTGACTGGCGGAGATTTATGATAAACGTATAAATGTTCAATGATGATATCTTGATGATCAATATGCATGGTTTGTTTGGTTTTGTTTTTTTGTATGATATCATATCTTTGGATCTCACGTATATAAAATCAACTTAAGTTATGACTTATTATAAAACAATAACTTTAAATTTAGCTAAATGTTTGTAATTATTTTAGGATATGGTTAAGGGCTTTAATTCGATATTTTTTTTTCTGGAGGGATTATAAACATTTCATTTGTGCAAGTAGAATATATATACTTGTGATACAATTGTTTAAGTGTAGTTTCGGGAAATGGTTGATTTTTTTCTTTCTGTCGTGTGGATGCAGATAAAACATGAAAATTGATGAATTTTTTAAAAAATGTATTTGTTAAACAAATAGTAACAAATTCTTATATCTTATCATTATATAGCAACTGAAATATTTGTGATGTATTTTTACGTTTTTCACGGTAATAGTAGGTTGTAAAGGGTAAATTACTGAGCAGTCGTTTTGTTAATTTATTGAAATCCAGGACCCAACAGTATATAATCTCTATCACCATTTTGTTATTGTTGTGTTTCGTTAATTAGGTCACCCCGGCTTCGCTCTCTCTATCTCTATATATCTCATTTCTGCAGCCCTTAGACAAACTACATGTTAATTGTGCTGGTTAGTGATTTTGTGAATGCAATGTATTGAGCAGAGAGAAATAAATGCTGATTGCTATTCAGTCTCGCTGATTTGTTTTCTGTTTTAAGGATCCCCAAACAAAAATTTTTCTTAAGAAATCATATCAAAATCACTTAAAAATCATATGCAACTCACAAATTCATGATTTTGTTCTATGATTTAGACATGATCCATTAAATGAATCATACCCAAATCGTAGGTGACAAATAAGGAAGTATGATCCTGATGTGGTTTGTTTCTTGGTTTTGAGTCTGCTATGATTTTCTGGTGATTCTGGTATGTGCTATTATCTTAGAAGGCAACAGAGCATGCGTTTGAAATGATTCGTTAATTGCCAGATAAACTGACCACTAAGAATTAAGATTTCTGCATAACAGGAAGTTGAGTTGCAAATTTTGAATGTTCATCTTGGAGCCTAAATGTGATGTACATGTCAGGAAAATTTGTTATTGTTGGGCATCTTGCTCTATCTTGGCATATTTATAAAGTGAATTTATGGAAGTATTTTGGGGGAATATATTCTTATTCACTTGAGGTAAATAATATTTTATAAAGACTAATTTACAATACACAATACACTATCAAGTGATTTATTAAGTGAAGCAAGCAACTAATGCATGGATGTACATGTATCATTAGTTCAGACCGGGAGCTACAGACCTGCAGCTAGGTTTTGAAATGCATACATAATATTTTAATTTGAACAATTCATGTAATAATTGCTAGAAGAGTTTGAAATAACAGTATAATTATCATCTAAATTATGGAAGACTTTGATCCTGCGTTCTAGTTCAGATTATATTGGCTTAACGATACAGTTCATGTGACATATATGTATACTATTTTTCATATTTGGTAATTGACAATGTATTTCAAATATTAAAGTATATGATTAATTGTCTGTTGCAAAATATAAATTAAATGGTCATTTTTTTCTTTAAGAAATTATTGTATAATTGTCCTTGAACAGATCATACCAGGACCATGGTTTTGATACGAGTTGTTAGTTACAACAGATCATACCAGGACCATGGTTTTGATATGAGTTGCTAGTCACAACAGATCATACCAGGGCCATGGTTTTGATATGAGTTGTTAGTTACAATAGATCATACCAGGACTGGACCATGGTTTTCTTGCAATTTGTCTAGTTTAACAGATCACCCGAGAATCATGATCCATTAACTCATTTGCATGTGAAATTTTCCTATACCGAAATCATCTCAAAACCATGATTTATTCACAAGTCATTGATATGATCCCGTAGGCTATTTTTTCTGTTTGGGCGATATTTCATCTTCTTGACTTTTGATTCATGCAATATTTGGTTGTTTATGCTTTGTTCAGTTTATTAAATCGTATGTGAATACTGACACCATTACCCCCCCCCCTTCCGAAATTATGATTTAAACCTTATTATTTCATTCATGCTTCCATATGTTTCTACTTTCCTGGACAGACGGTTGAAAATAAGATTTTCGAAATAAACACCAACAAATTTTCAATGATTCTAAACTATCTCCAAATTGAGGAGCTTTGGCCATACATTTAAACAAATTTGAATCCCGTTCACCAAATAGGGCATTGTGCCAAGTTTGGGTGAAATTATCCCAGTGGTTTTATAGAAACGATGAAAGTGTGGAAAGTTAGCGACGATGGCGACGATGACGCAAACGACAGACAAGTTTTGATCAGAAGTAGAGCTCAATACTTGATGCCGACCCCGAGGGTAAAATGTAACTCCCACGTTCCCACGACTTTGTCTTGGTGAGCATAAAACTTCATCAGTTAACCAGGAAGATAAAACACTACATTATTAGACCAAGAGTCCTCAGAATAAACAGTTACTATTAAGGACGTTGTTTACGCAGGGTTTGAGCTCAAATCCGGATTGTTAAAAAGTTCAATGTCATGAGTAAATTTTGTTCTAAACACAAAAAATATTTATGAAATGAATTTTTATTGACATAACATTTGATATTTTTACTACAATGTGGAATAATGCTCAAACAAAGTTTGACTTTTAGCAAAACAGAGGACATTCGGACAAAATTTTTCAGATTTTGTTTTCCACTGAAATATTTTTGGTAGTACGTACTATAATATTGAAAGTTAAAATTTTATTTGTTAGTCAGCTTAATTTTGCATAATTATACCCCCCGCAAACGAAGTTTGGGGGGGTATATAGGAATCACCTTGTCCGTCTGTCCGTCCGTCTGTCCGTCCGTCCGTCCGTCTGTCCGTCAGTCTGTCCGTCCGTCTGTCTGTGCAATCGTGTCCGGTCCATATCTTTCTTATGGAGAAACATTGGAAGTTCTTACTTCACACAAAGATTGCTTATAACTTAAGGGTGTGTCATGACCTTGACCGAAGGTCATTCGGGCAAGGTCAAGGTCACTGGCAGAAAAAATACAAAATTCGTGTCCGGTCCATATCTTTCTTATGGAGAAACATTGGAAGTTCTTACTTCACACAAAGATTGCTTATGACCTATGGGTGTGTTATGACCTTAACCCAAGGTCATTCGGGCAAGGTCAATGTCACTGGCAGAAAAAATACAAAATTTGTGTCCAGTCAATATCTTTCTTATGGAGAGTTATTGGAAGTTCTTACTTCACACAAAGATTGCTTATGACCTATGGGTGTGTCATGACCTTAACCCAAGGTCATTCGGGCAAGGTCAATGTCACTGGCAGAAAAAATACAAAATTTGTGTCCAGTCAATATCTTTCTTATGGAGAGTTATTGGAAGTTCTTATGACTTAAGGGTGTGTCATGACCTTGACCCAAGGTCATTCGGGCAAGGTCAAGGTCACTGACAGAAAAAGTGGAAAATTTGTGTCCCATCCATATTTTTGTTATGGAGAAATATTGGAAGTTCTTAATTCACACAAAGATTGCTTATGACCTATGGGTGTGTCATGACCTTAACCCAAGGTCATTCGGGCAAGGTCAATGTCACTGGCAAAAAAAAATACAAAATTTGTGTCCAGTCAATATCTTTCTTATGGAGAGTTATTGGAAGTTCTTATGACTTAAGGGTGTGTCATGACCTTGACCCAAGGTCATTCGGGCAAGGTCAAAGTCACTGACAGAAAAAGTGGAAAATTTGTGTCCCGTCCATATCTTTGTTATGGAGAAATATTGGAAGTTCTTTATTCACACAAAGATTGCTTATGACCTAAGGGTATGTCATGACCTTGACCCAAGGTCATTTGGGCAAGGTCAAGGTCGTTGGGAAAAATAGTGCAAAATTTATGTCCGGTCATTGTCTTTCTTATGGAGAAGCATTGAATGATTTTACTTCACACAAATATTGCTTAGGACCAAAGGGTGCGTCATGACCTTGACCCAAGGTCATTTGGGCGTGGTCAAGGTCACTGGCAGAAAAAGTGCAAAATTTATGTCAGGTCATTGTCTTATGGAGAAGCATTGAATGTTCTTACTTCACACAAATATTGCTTATGACCAACAGTTTTAAAAAAAATAGAGCAGTTGTTATTTATAGAAAATGGACGGTGAAATAGATTCATCCAATATTTTCTATAATTGGAAAAATACACGCATTATGATTTTTATCTTAGCGGGGGGTATCAATTGTGAGCTTGCTCACAGTACCTCTAGTTTCTGTTGGTTTTATCTCGCTTTTTCGTTTAGATAATAGTACGGTACACACTACAAAACTATGGAACGCCAAATTAACATATATTCAAATATTTGTACCTATCTTCAAATAATTACACCTATCTTCAATTAATTGTACCTATCTTTAAATCATTTGAAGATAGGAACAATTGAATTAAAGATAGGTACAATTATTTGAAGATAGGTACAATTGAATTGAAGATAGGTGTAAATAATTATACCTAGGTACAAATGAATTATACCTAGGTACAAATGAATTATACCTATCTTCAATTCAATTAAAGATAGGTTCAATTGAATTATACCTATCTCTAATTCATTTGAAGATAGGTAAAATTCATTTAAAGATAGGTACAATTGATTTGAAGATAGGTTCAATTCAGACATATCTTCAAAGGATTTGAAGATAGGTACAATTCAATTATACCTAGGTTCAATTCGTTTTGTGTATGTTGAAAATAATGAACCCTCCCTTGAAGACATTTCAACATGGAGGGAAACAGGGAAGCACCAACAACGAAGATGAAAGAAGAAATAAATAAATATATATATATATATGTGTGTGTGTGGGCAATATATTTGCAAAAGGCATCATTAACTTATTAAAATATACCTGTATATCAATAAGTAAGCCAAAAACATGTATACCCGAATACCCCAAAAGTGACGGAGTTAGGGTAGTGACGTAGTTAGGGTCACTATATACCTAAATAAAAAACTGGCTCTATTTTTTTTCTATAATTTTATCAAAGAATGTATTTTTTTCTATAATTTTATCAAAGAATGTATAATTCAGTTGATAATCACCCTATTTATTAAAGCGGTAACAATTATTATGAGTTTTTTAAGGCTCAATCTTTCGAAAAGTTGACAAAATCATATTGCCTATTTTATCATCCCGATCCCGATTTTATTTCGCGCCAGTTGTGACGTAACGGAAATGACGTACTATACAGGGAGTATTCATTATTGCCAATATTTTAGTAATTGAAGATAGGTTCAATTCAATTGTACCTATCTTTAATTCAATTGTACCTATCTTCAATTCATTGCATTTGTACCTATCTTCAATTCAATTGTACCTATCTTCAAATGAATTAAAGATAGGTATAATTGAATTGTACCTATCTCTAATTCAATTTGAAGATAGGTACAATTGAATTGAAGATAGGTACAATTGAATTGAAGATAGGTATAATTGAATTGAAGATAGGTACAATTATTTGAAGATAGGTACAAATATTTGAATATATGTTAATTTGGCGTTCCATACAAAACTATTGAAAAATGTCTAAATATGATAAAAGACACCATATCTCAAAATTTTGATCATTGACCTCATATCAATTTTATGCCAGCAGAAAAAGGTCAATGTACTTAGTTTAATACTATAAATGTTTTAGCATTATCATCATTCATTTTTTGGGGAGTTGATTTTAATCAACTCTCCTAGCTATGCACTTACTCAGGCAAAGCGAAAGTGAAACAGTGTTTGGACCTAAGCACAAATCAATACCGCTGACAACACTTAGTTCTTGAAAATAATCGATAAATTCGATGCTATGTATTCTGAAGCATTGCTTTTCAAGAAAACTTATTTATTAAAACCATGAAAATAATAAGATTTTAAATTGTACAAACAGTTTAGATATTTTTTAAAATCGTATGTATTCCTATGCTAGAGTTCAATGTAGTCTCGTTCAACCAAACGCTTGGCTGTCTCCGTTAATATCCGACAAAACAGAGTCTCTCTTGCTTGTCGGAGATAAACGGAGACAGCCGATCGTTTGGTTCAACAGAACAAGAGTTCAATCTTGCCTAGATCCATACAAATTCTCAGAAATATTTTGATTACTGATACTACTTGCCATGCAAAATCACCAATCGTTGATTTTGAATAAATGATAATCGATAAAATCAACTTCCGACAGCACTTCAGTACTTTGATTGTTTTATTGAATCAAAAATGGGAAGGGATTTAAAAACTGATAGAGGAAATTCGGACTTGAATATCTACATATGTGGAAAAATTGTGAATCAAAACCTAATGCATTGTATCTATTTAATGTCAATGTCATTCATAAACTCTATTTCACTTGTCAGAGTTTTGCAACTTGTATGATTTTCAAAATTAAGAAAATCTCAATTATAGTGTAAAAGTTTTAGGCATTTTTCTTAAATTTTCAAAAAAATATTTAATGGCCATTTACTTATAAAGTAGGTCATTGACACAAAAGTTGGTTTTTCGGTATCATCAGTGGAATTTTTTGTATTCTGAGTAAACGTCATCCTTAAACTGTACCTGGGATCTAAAATGCATATCTGTCGTTATTGGGAGCTGACCTACGTCTAATGGCCTGTTGCTATCTGGCTAAGCTATCTGCTTTAATAATTTAATTTGATTTTAGCTTTTTCTTGCAAAAACTGACGTCGGAGGGTGGCAGTTGGCTACAAATTTTTCATTCTTATTTACATTGATAAATTTGGGGAAATACTGCTAAATCTACGCGTCTTTTAATCCCAGCTATAATGTTACCAATCAAAACATTCAATAATTTGACATGTTATTTCTATAATATAATGAAAGCATAATATATAAGATCGAGTTTCCCTTAGTTAAACTGGTTAAGGAAGGAGTCTTCTCGTTATCAAACATACTTCTTATAATAAGAAATTCATGAAATTTTGAGACAGTCAAACGGATCATATTACCAAATGATTCTATCAGTTTAATCAAATTTGACCTTTTTGTCTTCGCATAAAGGTCAGGTCAAGGTCACTACCTTTTTCCTCAATGTAAAGGATGATGAAAATAAGTGTAGCGCTTTGTAGTTTTGTAGACATTTGTTTAAGATTTGAAGATTCTATTCTTCAATGAAATGATAGAATATCAGAATGTTTATCAGCTTATACTACTAAATTGGAATAAATATTTATACTAAATTTGATATTGCTCAGCCCGCATTTCCTCTAATTTTCTTAAATTTTGAAGAAAAATTGATTATTTTTTTATGCTTCCAATAATGAAATATTTCTGATTTTTATTTATAATGAAGACTTTATATAAATTGACAGAAAAGCTAATACATTGACCATTTAATAAGAGAAAAAAACTGATTTTAGTGATTTTTTCCACAAAAATCAATGTATAGAATGGGCGCTTTAGAAAGCTTATAAAATGTAATTTGATAGGCAAATCATATTTTAAAAATATATTCTGAAACCCAAGTATCATATCATTAGTTCCCATTAGTAAAAAAATCAAACATTAATGTTATTGTTTGTAAAATGCTAACACAGACTCATTAATCTGCAGAAATTCAGAATCGCGAAACATGTGATATTTTCCTACGCCAATATTACGCCAAAAATATATAGTCCTTGTTAGATTCTAAACATTGATTACTTTCTATATGCCAAGTTGTATGATAATAAAAAAGAACGAAAAATATACTATTTTAATTTCCTTTCATCTTGATTTAATGAACAAATAATCAAATGTACGTTTGACAAGTCGAAAACCAGAAAAGACTCCTTCCTTAAAGCATGTGTGATAACATTTGTATAAACAAAAGAAAGCATAAACATGTAGTAATTCTATTGATTTAGGATAAACACATTAATACATTCTGACCATTGGTATCACTACTCACATTTCTAGTATTCCGGGTGATTTCTTTTTCTACAATGATGAAATCCTTCTCTTTGGTTGAAAGCCACTCTACATTATGACTCGAAGCTTTCACCAACAATACACACCTACATTCTGACACAAAGCTATCACCAACATTACACACCTACATTCTTACCAAAAGCTATCACCGACAATACACACCTACATTCTGACACAAAGCTATCACCGACATTACACACCTACATTCTGACCAAAAGCTATAACCCACAATACAATCAGATATTTTTTTCTTATCAAATTATTATACAACATATCCTGTTATTCGGCGTAAATTAACGAAAAGGAATATATTTATATTAATCCAATTTGGTTTTGTCACTATTTCCCCTGCCTGTCTTACACAAAGCAAAGATTTCTTCTATTTAATATACAAATTATGTTTTTAGTTAAATAGGTGATATATGTTAAATGTGATACGTTTACATTATGTATTTTATTTTCTTCACTTCACCCGTGTAGTGTTCAGCCACAACGAGGTTGTCTCTGGTGTCCACACATACACCCCATGGACACTGTAAACGACAGTTGTCAATGTAGCGGAGGAACTGTCCGTCCTGATCCAGGATGTGGATACGTTTGTTGTTATAGTCTGCTGTCAGGATCCGACCCTGGCTGTCTGTAGAGATGCCGAGTGGACTAAACGTTCCTTTGGGAGTAATGGGAGGACCAGTGTAGGTAAACCTGAGTTTTCCGGCCTGATTGACCACCACTACTGCACGGGCTCCACGGTCTGACACACAGATATCTAGGTTCCTGTTTTCACTGATGTATTTATAGTTACCACAAGATGAATAGAGAGGTTGTCCTTTGTCATTGAACTGAATACTTTGTGTCTCCGTTGAGCCAGAGTAACACACAACCTTTGTTTCTTTACCATTATCACTGTAAATGACAACCAAGAGGTTATCAGAGGAGGTACTACAGATATTAAGAGGTCTCCACCCCCGTAGTCTTATCACTGTCTGTTTATGTGTATTATTCACAATGTTCACTGTTCTAGCATTGTAATCAGAATAAACTAGGTCCCCAGTCCTTGTCACTGCTATGTCCCATGGATCGTTTTTTGAATTGGTTTGGATTGACTTCATAACTTCCCCCTTGGGCTTGTAGAGATTCATCATCTTATTATTATCACCACACGTCCATATTTCTTCATCATTGTGACAGGTAACACTAAGTAACCCATTTCCTAAGCCTCTGTACTGTGTCTGTATAGTGGAGATGATCCGTGGCTCATCAAGCAGTGGTTTTAGAGGAGAGGATCCAGCTTCTGAGGTTTCCATGGTGTAGCCATGTTCCTCTGTTGTAATTGAGATTGCTGACAAAGAACCAAATTGTTGATAAAGTTGCTCTGTGTCAATATTCTGAGGGATAAAGTCGGGAAGAGAAAATGTGAGGTAAGGAGGCAATCTTCTGAATTCAGCATTTCTGGATTTGTATTCAGAGACAAGGCTGACATCATTGGAGTCCAGTAGTTTCTTCAGATCAGCAGTATTTTTCGTGACTTCAGAAATAATGCTTGTGATTTCATATTCCTGTTTATCTAAGATAGCCAGTTGTTTGGCGTCCACTTCATCAAGATCAGATTTCAGTTTCTGTATAATGGTGTCTATTTCTCTGTGCCAGACTTCTCCATGTTTGTCTATTGCTGATGTCAGTTTCTCTGAGTTCATATTCAGATCAGTTTTCTGAAGCGTGATGTTGTTTACAATCTTTTTATATTTAGGAGAAAGGGATTTATCTAATTCTTCTATATCTTCTTGTATTTCTATTTTCTTTCTTTTAAGGATGCTAAAAATGTCAACTGGGCTATGGTTTTGATGATTTCCATTTGTTATACAATAAACACAGAGAGAAATGTCACATTGTTCACAGAAATGTTTACACTGCTCTTTGACATGTTCTGAGCAATAAGGATAATTTAGAGTAGATCTTCGTTCTTGAAACGGTACCACCTGATGTTTTTTGGATAAATCCAACATATGGCCCCCAACACAAGCTTTGCAGAGATATATCTGACAGAAGTCACAGTGTAGTAGAGGGACAGGAGTATCACACACATCACAACGCACCACATCCTGGGCTTTCTGTTCATTGTCCATGGTCAAGTTCTCTATGTACGGGATACAGAAGAGTCTGAAATGTATATCATCACTTTTTTCATTGTAATACAATAATATTTACATTATATATGCATGTGTATTTATTTAAAATAAAATTTAAACTTGGCCCAAGAGTGATCTGTGCCAATTTGGTTGAATTTGACTTAGTGATTCTGTCGGAGGAGACGAAAATGCGAAACGTTTACAACGACTACGACAGACAATGGACATTTCTTTATGATGATCAGATGAGCTAAATATTGTATAACAATAGATATGTGTGTCCTTTGTTTTATATGCTATCTAAGCTTTTTAGTATAATCTATCAATATTTTGTATAAGGTCGAATTCCAGTCACTAAGTTTTGTAGGATATGAATAGGAAATAAAGTGCAAATATGTTATTTTTCATGGTCAATTACTCAGGGGAAAATGATTACAAAACAAATTTCTTCTTGGTATTCTTTAATCATTTTTTTTTCAGATACAATTGTGCATTATAAAATAATATATATATATATATATATTAAATACACATCACATGAATTCAAGAAAGATGTTCCTTGAAGACTTCGCTTCTGAAGTTTTTTGGTGATATCTATTAACCGTTTATAGAGAGCATATACCTGCAGTCAGTAATACAGGCTGCAATATTATTAGAAAATGTTCAAAGGTGAATATCAATAGTCAATACTTAACAAAATGTTTAAAGGTGAATATCAATAGTCAATACTTAACAAAATGTTTAAAGGTGAATATCAATAGTCAATACTTAACAAAATGTTTAAAGGTGAATATCAATAGTCAATACTTAACAAAATGTTTAAAGGTGAATATCAATAGTCAATACTTAACAAAATGTTTAAAGGTGAATATCAATAGTCAATATTAACAAAATGTTTAAAGGTGAATATCAATAGTCAATACATATCAAAATGTTTAAAGGTGAATATCAATAGTCAATACTTAACAAAATGTTTAAAGGTGAATATCAATAGTCAATACTTAACAAAATGTTTAAAGGTGAATATCAATAGTCAATACTTAACAAAATGTTTAAAGGTGAATATCAATAGTCAATACATATCAAAATGTTTAAAGGTGAATATCAATAGTCAATACTTAACAAAATGTTTAAAGGTGAATATCAATAGTCAATACTTAACAAAATGTTTAAAGGTGAATATCAATAGTCAATACTTAACAAAATGTTCAAAGGTGAATATCAATAGTCAATACTTAACAAAATGTTCAAAGGTGAATATCAATAGTCAATACTTATCAAAATGTTTAAAGGTGAATATCAATAGTCAATACATATCAAAATGTTTAAAGGTGAATATCAATAGTCAATACTTAACAAAATGTTTAAAGGTGAATATCAATAGTCAGTACTTAACAAAATGTTTAAAGGTGAATTGTACAGCCAGAACTACATGCCTATATATTTTAGTTGATGTTTAACATTATATGTCGATAGCCATTAATTGCATGCTACACACATTGTCACGATTTCGGTTAATAATTATTTTTCCGAATTTAATAGTCAACCAAAACAGAGTTTCAGTCGCCGTGTTATAAGCGGGATACAGAGCTCACAATTTTTTGTGTCATGTTAAGCTTACGTTATGCAAGTTTTGACTGTTGGAGTGACAAATAAAGTTTTAGACTTAACTTGAATGTAACAATCGCTAGGAACTATTTATTTATGCTTAAAACGAGTTATATTTAGAGAGAAAAACAGCTTAAAAAATAAATTTTACCGGTATATTGAACCAGTGTTAACTAAGACATGACATGCGCCTTGTTTACATCTTGCTTATAATTATAAGACTGTTTCTCACTAGAAATCTTTTCTAAAGCATTGTTATCAATGATGTTTTTTTAAATGTTTAAAGGTGAATGTCAGTGGCCAGTATTTGCATGCTACAATATTATTAGATAAATATTTTATGGTGACTGTCAACAGTCATTGCTTTTAGGCTGCAATATGATTATTCAAAGCACTGGGAGTACTGAAAGACAGGGGTTTTGAAGTTTGAATTTGTAATTATCCACATTTTCCTCGAATATGCTTCACAAAATTATCAGTTTTGAATAAGGTGTTTCAGTCTATATTAAAATTCAGCTCTTTGCAATTGCCTGATATCTTTACCTTGTCCCAGCCGAGACTGTCCTTCATAATTTTAGAAAATTGACACAAGAGTATTTTAGGAAAAGTAAGACCCCCAAGAAAATTTTTAAAAAACAACTAAGTGGGGAAATCAAAACAACTATATCTAGGTAGAAAATTTAAATTATTAGATTTGCTTAATTTTGTGATCCAAGGGAAAATCCACAAGGTTTATGAAAACTATCTAACTGCTGAATAACCGAACAAAGTTAACATTTATATACCGATAACAAACACAGACTCCTGACGATAGAATTATGCGCGCTTCAACATGAGAGTATGATGCGACTTCACTAAGAGATCAAAGGAATGGAATTTCTTTTTACTATAAGATTATCCAAGTACTATAACAATAACAAGGTTCGTCACGGTGGCCATTTTGATTTTTTTTTTTAATTTCTTATAATTTTTTTGAAGAGCTACAATAAAGTATTCTAATATCGGATTTTATCTTCTTAAAACTGAGATAAGTACTATTTCTATTTACATGTACTTCAACTTGGTAAATTAGATATTTAAAACAAACCAACGATGAATTATTTCCGAATTCATAGTTCTAATATTGGTGTGAGATATTAACCGATTGGAGGAAGTTCAGCTAAGTTCCTGATGACAGACATTAAGATATTGATGAAGATTTTTTTTTTAAATTATGAATGTGACTGGTTTTGTAGGTTATAAAGTATAGACATAAGTGTAAACATTGGCATTTAACTTGGTTCCTCAATCGATACGATTGTACCTATTGGTTGATGTATTGGTCACACAAAATGTATAATCTATATAGATTTTGCTTTCAATGCATTGTTCAAAATTTAAATGCAGTTTAGTTAACTACAGAGTCAATGAACAAGAAGGCAAATTCAGAGTTGTTATTATTTTCTATGTACAAAATTCCTTTCGAGATGAACAGCAGTCATACCGCACGTAGACTGGAGGCCAATGAAAGACCCATTTAATATGTACTAAGACATCTGCGTATAACCCGTCCAGATTTTAACTTCGGCTCGCGCATGAAGTTCGGTAGTTTTCAGGTGATAAATTGTTAAAACAGAATTCACAACTTTTCAAAAATGGCACATTGCGTTTGTGAACTTTACTTTAGATTCAACCTTCAACCCCTTCTATTAATAAATCAGCTCGTCCACCAACTGAATCATCAACGGCATTGTGAATTCAGTTATGTAACTCATTCCACAAATTTATTCTTTTAGATAAGTGCTTTAGCCATGAATTAACTCTATCGAATACCACTTGACTTTGTCAGACTTATTCTTTATTCTTTTAAGTAAGTCTGTTGATAAAATTTTTATTTCAAAGGGCTTGGGGACAATACTTTCCTTCTGAATATGACACTCATTTCTACTGTAATTTTTTAATCAAAACAAAAGTGTTATTCTGCAACATAAATCGCTATTTGGCAACTTGTCCCAGCATATTTAGATTAAGAGGTTCAGATTATGTTTAAATGTATCATTGGTGCTATCATTTAATGGGCATAAAATACTAGTAATATCACATCTCTAATCATTCTCTTAGGGACATAAAAAATTATATTTTGAATACTGTGTCATGCATTAAATAAAAAGAACGTGCGTTAACCTATCTTTACTTAAATGTGTTCTACTATTTAAACTATTGTTTTAAGGGATTGGTGTGCAAACCTTTAACAATATAAGTATTTCAGTTGGACTTAAAGGCATACGCATTTTAATGACATACATGTTACATTGTAATTGTTTTGTTTTTTTAATGTTATGTTTAATATTCTCTTTACTAAAGATTTTGGTTACAGTCCAAGGACACATACACACGTGGGGCTGACCATGTAGCTTTTTGCTTGTTTCATTAAGCGGTAGGTTTACTTTGCATTTGCGACGCTTAATGAAAAAATTGTATCATTAAGCGCCGATTTATCATTAACGGTTGATGTTGGCAACCCCTTATTCTAAGATTAATAGCATTAGGGGTTGAAATAATGCAACGCTTAATGATATTTGTATCAATAAGTGGCGTTTTATCATTGAAGGTTCATATTTCGGTTTTGTCAATAACTTGTAATTGGTAAGTAAAATTCTGAAAAAAAAGTAATAGAGCTGCGATGACACTCGTCACCGATGGTTTGAATATCATGTATAGAAAGAATTAATATATATGCCACCATAGATAACTAATCGGAACAAAGTAGGGGATAATTATACTAATATCAAAAGTAAATCAAAAGACAATAGAAAAGTGGTATATAAACCTTTCTTTTCGAGAGTCCAGAGTAACACACCTGTTTGAAAAATCCAACACTTAACTCTATCAATTATTACAACCCACTCTTATTTTTCTTTAAGAGAAATAAAAGACACAAAAACAACAACAAACAAACCTCAGTCTACTTGTATGTTATGGTCCGTTTTTATATGTTTGATAATAGTACAATCGATTTCAAACAGGTGGTAAAATTTCTCTTCTGGATGGAAAGTTTTACGCCTGTCATTGAACAATAGCATTGCAAAAGGTAACGCCCACCGATCCCGAAAAAAGCAAAAACGATTGACTGTGTTCACCCACCGGAACGTGTTCAATACACAAACTCATTATTTTTTCCCTCGTTTCACTCCTCCGAAAATAAATCTTTTCTTGTCCAATTTAAAAAACAACAACAAAATGAAATAGGTTAGGTGCGTTCGTTACAAGATCGCATTGAATAACAATTAGACACAAATAATATAAAATAATTGCATACCATATAAACAAACATGTAAATTGTGCAATACAGTGTACAGGGCGGGCAGGGAGGGATACTATCAACTCCTTACAATCTTGTAACGAACGTCGCAATGACCAAAATCACGCATGAAAAACTATTTATACTACGCGCCAAGTCACTCGTGCGTGACGAAACTACTAATAATAGAATAAAGATTTCCGTATTGTCGTAAAATCAAAAACGTTAAGGTGGATCTCTACACCAAATAAGTGTAGGAGATTTTTGTTGCATGCATTTGTTACTAATACTCGCCACAATATTCAACAATAATAGACCTCAAAATACAATACTCTATTTTCTAGAGAAATTTTAAAATACCGGTCTGGTTCCATATAACCCCTTATTTATCAATTTTTTAAACATTTCTGTTTTAAAATTCTTGTGAAAGTGAAATGTCATTAAAGTTAGAAATAAAAGACAAAATCATCATGAATGAAGTTTGTATGATTTTTATTGGAATCCACATAAATATGAAACTTAAATATAAAAAAATTCTTTTAAGGCAAACTGCTGGACAAAATCCCTCAAAAATCTGAAAATATAAACATTATTCGTTGGTTAATAGGATGAAAAAAAGAAATTGAATGAAATTGAATGAAATTGAAAAATTAAAGAAAATACTGAATTATTATGAAAGATCCTGTTTAAGAGTTGTCTTTCTTTATTTTACATGGTCTCAAATATCTTGGGACCATTTTTTAATTGATAAAATTAACGAAGAAAAAAAGGGGGGGGGGCAAGTCTATGCTGAATTTGTATATATAAGATATGTAGTGCTTATGATAATATTTGAAGATGAAAAGTTATATTTTTGATGAACACCTTATATATATTTAACTATTCAAAACAAAATATTAGTAGTGAAATTGCCTTTTACTTTTTTATATACAATAGCAATTATAACCAACAACCATACGCATACTAATACATACATTAGATGTCCATAATGATAAACATGTATGTGTGGAAATGAAAAACATGCTCCTGTTAAGAATTCTGTCCCTATCTCAATTGGCTTGCAAATACGGGCTTCCACTGCTATTGCTACATGTACCTAGCTTTTTCTATTTAAATAAAAATACATAAGTTTAATGTCTAAGTTTCAAAGCAAGTCGTTTACTGCAAATGTTTTACATTTGGGAAACTGGGATCAATTCAAGAGATCGTACTTACGGTACTTTCGTTTTATATTCATCATACATACATGTATATAGTTTACGAGGGTTGTTCGGAAATTATTGAGACATTTACTCTTATTTCCTTGGGGAAAAAGATAAATCCTTGAAATTCCACCAAAACGTACACCAGGATAGCCTTTATCAATGTAAAAAAAATATTGTCCATAGCTTGATTAGATCATTCCTGGTAAGCTGACCAAATTGCCATCACCCAGTGACCCGGCTCAACCGCAAACTTACCGCAACGTCATTTTAACGCCTCTTGTTGATCCTATGTTTTAAACACCTAACAAAGAAAGGGAATATCGAATTAATTCTTCATTTCTCATCATGTTTACATTTCAAGATGTCAAGATTCGCATATTACCTCCATTCTTGATTTTTGTGAAAAAAATTGGGTCATTTCTAACTGAAAGTCAAATTACTGTGAAATGTCTCCAACAGTGATTCTGTGTACATATTTTAGAACTGTTTACATCAGTTAGTGTAAAAAGTACTTGATATTTAGTCACTTTGTCTGAATTCTAGCTAAACAATTAGTGTAAAAAGACGATAAACTGAAGTTCTTTATCCCTTGCCATCGTATAATTTTTGTTAAAGCAATTGGGTGGCATTAAAAGGTCTTTTTCCGAAAATCCATGAATTTGATGTATATTCGCTGCGCCGCCTTCACGTCAAATTTCAATATACTGTCGTTTTCAAATTCCTATTGCTTGGTAAATATATCTGTACCATATCCGTATTTCAACTCAAACACTCGTGAAACTTGATCAAAAGTTAGTCACAATAAATAGCAAAATGAACATATATAATCTGATTTCTTTTCATATAAGCTGAACGTTTGGGGACACTTAGATAGACGATGTTTTAGTTTCTTATTCTCCAAGTTTATGCTTGCGCCGGGTACCCCGACCACCGATTTGTTAATCTACCGTTGTAAACAAAATATTAAACATTTTTTAAATATTACTTTCTTTGATTATTTGCTAAGGTTTCTTCAATGTTCATGCCAATTTTCAGCATAATTCGTCACTTAGAAATGGAAATATCCGTGTTGTCTCAATAATTTCCGAACAACCCTCGTAAGTGAAAATATGATATCTGCTTACCTATATCGATAATCCGTCACAAATGTATGATCGTCTGTTGCAGATGACATGACTAAAATGTATTGCCAATAGCGGTGAAACAGTAAATTATTTAAATTCCACGTTTTCCGTACAAAACAGCTGATAATCAATGTTAGCTGAAAGCTTTAAACAGGAAGAAAATTGACATACATATAAGCGTTTTGGTGACTTTATTTCTATATCATCTCCCTCGTTAGAAGAGTTCAATTTAACGGTGTATAGCTATTTTGTACCACGACACAATATTAATAATCCGGAACAAAATGGCGTTTCGAACGGATGTCAGACATGTTGTGACGATGTAGCCTTCCACCTTAAGAAATTCATATACAAAATTCGATTTACGTCTCAATGTCATAATTGCACCCAAAATCCCGTCAGCCACGTGACCGATCGAGATGATCTCCCCCTGAAGAAAAGAAAACTTAATTAAAGACTTCGATATTTTCCGTTATTACTTTATGGTTGATTAAAAATAAAAAAAGACGTGTGTGAATCATGTAAGACACTTAGTGTAGATATTTAATTTCAATAAACTAACAGGTAGTTACTTATTTATTATAAGAATTTTGTTTCATTCAGTTTTCCTTTAAAATGTTAACTAATACAATATATATATGTAAAATGAATTGGATTAAAAGAAGAATCCGTTGATTCGAGTTATATTTCATTTCAAAATTCTCTCTCTCTCTCTCTCTCTCTCTCTCTCTCTCTCTCTCTCTCTCTCTCTCTCTCTCTCTCGTAATGGCTACAAAAGATTGCTTTTAAAATTGCAAGTTTTACGTTAATCACCTATTTTACTTAAATGTAAAATATTTGCTTTGTTCAAAATGCAATGTCTATAAATAAAATGTACGACTTTGAATTTTACTTTCGCCAAGATTTTTCCTTATTTTAAGGGGATTCCGTTTTTTTCTTAATTTTATCAAATTGAATAATTTATCAGCAACAAATTAAGGAAGCGCAATTACATATTAATTTAAAAATGACTTATGGGAAAAGATATAATGTCCGGGTAGTGCTGTTGTAAGCGCATTCACATCTCACCGCTGCGATCCGAGTACGATCCCCGTGATCAGTAGTGGTTGTACGTGAGAGGGTATGGTGGTCGCCCGCTCGGACACGTGGGTTTTCTCCGGGCACTCTGGCTTCCTCTCAATGTGGACTAGAAAACGTCTTCAGTTTCTTATACGTTCTAGTGGGTGAACACAGTCAATCGTTTTTGCTTTCTTCGGGATCGGTGCGCGTTACCTTTTGCAATGCTATTGTTCAATGACAGGCGTAAAACTTTTCATCCAGAATAGAAATTTTACCACCTGTTTGAAATCGATTGTAATAATGTAGTAAATAATCCTGCACGTGATCTCTGGATGTGTAAATAAGCTGTTATCATTGCGGGGTGTTTTTTTAATCAGATAGCATGCCCTGAGTTTGTTTATAACTAAAACGTTCTTGCTTTGCCATATTGAATACAAAACCGAGAGGGTGTTTCAAACAATAAAGCTACAGTTTTGTACCTATAAACTGACACTACGGAACTTCGTTGAGTTGCACTGTGACTTTTCCATTGTAAACAGTGTTAATTGTCTGTTAAACTTAATGACGTTCCATTCATCGGATTTATAAAGAACTGATGTAGAACCTGGGTCCAATTTCTGATTTTCATAAAGCATTCTTAATCAAAACGGCGAGTGAATTTCCTGACTTCCTTACGAAGATGTTGTCGTTTTCAGTTTCAACTTTTTAAAAATCAAATCTTTACACTTCGGTGTTTCAAATAACGATTTAAAAAACTAAACGATGAGCAAACGCTTAACAATTTTCCATAAATTCATTTTTTTTTTCGCTTAGATTTACCGCTTAACGCTTTATAAACAGTAAGCGTAAATGGGAGTTGAACATGTTTATCTCATTTCTCAATAGATAAAAGCTAGGCCGGGTCAGCTTTTAACTATCCCCCTTATAACAGCACTTATCTGTAGTTTTGGGACAAACCACTGGATTCGTTATGAATTTTGTTATACATGAAAAGCACCTAAAATGAATTGAGTATCTAATCTTTTATTTACAATTGTTTGTTAAATGGATTGTTGATCGTTTATACACTTATTTATCTCATTGGTTTTTATGTTGAAAGGTGAATCTATTCACATATTTTATCAGTTGGTTAGGATAGAATTAGCAAAATTATTATTGGTATGTTTAAAAAAAATTATTTCAAGATTAATGATTATTTGTCCTATTTAATAACTTTTCTACTTTAGTTACTTTGATAGGTATGTATATGTTCTCGTTAAATGTTATCAAAAGGTGACACAGAATCTGCATGGGACAGATTACAGCCGATTACTGGTACAGAACAAAAGAGGTCAGCAGACACCCGTTTCCTTGGTTTCAGTGGCGTGTATATATAAATTGCTTTCCTAATTGCGATAAGTTTGCTGACATTTATAAGTTTTATCAATAAATAGATTGCAAAACCAAATTTAGAATTAAGAAAAACATATAAAGTGGTTTATAAAGCCCTTTTTCTCGAAAGTCCAAAGGATCAAACTTGTCATAAATTTAATTTTTTCTTCAATAAGGCATTCATTTCAATTCTTAATAAGACCTTTTTATATAAGTTGCTTATACATGTAATTTGTTCACGTTTTTATCTTCTAAGTTTAACATTGATCAAGCATACACAAATACAAACCTTTTCAGTCCATGCACTATATGGTCACCCCAAGCAGGCGGCAAAAAACACAGTCTTGTGACCCTCTGATTAGGCCCTTTCAATTCAGCCCCTAGATGTTTCGGTCCTTAATATCGATCAATCCTTTCGGTAGTACATTGTATCCTTTCGTCGGTTTTAGTCATCTTAAAGGTTTGGTGATTCAAATTGTTAGTTAAGTTTATAATTTTCAAATTTACTATAAACATGCATAAATAAAAACAAGAGGTTAATATGTCGCATGGTATCTTTAAAAGGACCGTTTGTAATAAGTTGTTATAAACATGTTTTTACTGCTCATCTAGTTCAAATAAGATAATATCAATAAAAATCATGCAACATCCTTCCTCAGGCAATAGAGTTTTGCTATTATACAATTTTAATTGTCTCTTGCAAGCTAATTTTTCATGGTTTATAAAAACATTTTGCATTTAAGATCAGAGTATTATGATAATATTCGATAAAACACGTTGATTTCCGATGAAAAAAAATGAAGTTTAGAGGATCATTGTTAATCAATGATTTCCCGATATTAGTATGACATTGTTACCGCTATATTTAAGGAAGAAGAAGAGCGTACAATGCCTGTCGAATTCCCCGCACCTACGTTATTTAAACGACTTATGTAAATCTCATATAGTAGAGTCTTAGATTTGAAGGTACCATGCACCAGTACATGTATAATATAGAACTGCATTACCTGACCATTAACAAACATACATTTATACTTTACACTTTTCTCCATAGTTTCATTTCTGTTTTTAACAGAATAATGTAATCTCTAACAATCTCTGACTGTATTTTGACATTATTTCGACTGCGTAAGAACATTATACATATTTTTATCGCTATCTGAAGGGTGTTAAATATTTTTTGGAGGAATTCTACTACAAATGAAAACAAAGTTTTACCTAAAAGGAAGCAAAGCGCAGTAATTAGAAATTAAATGCCCACTACGATTCGAATACCAACTCAACTAAGAGGTACTTTCTATAGTCATCTGCCCATCATACTTAGCTACTTTGACACATACCAACCACGGTGAATAACTTTTATAGTTTGACAATTATGAATAAAGTTTCAGGTTTTTGTGAAAATCACGAATTTTGACCCACAATGGGTCTAAATTCCACTTCAATAAATGCAAAATAAAAACGAATGAAAACTTATCCTTTTGATACAAATTCTTTTAGCATGGAGGCTAGACTCATTCATACCAAAAGTTTGAAATTTATCACTGCAAATGGTCAAGATTTAGGCATAAAACGTCGTGTGGTGTAGTTTGGAAACATATATCTCTTGTTATTACAGATTGGGGGCACGTTATTGACAATCTTCTTGAAACTTATTGTATAAACAATGTAAACTAGCCATAAATGAATATTTGATAAAAGTTCTTTTTTATTGATCCAAATGGTGGATATTTAATGCATTGTAAGCTCGTGTTCTTTGGGTTTGTCTGTGACTGAGACTTATTGTTTACATGTTCAAAGACAAAACAATGTTTGTTCATTTTTTGATACCATATCTTTGGATTTTACGTTTTTAAAATCAGCATCATTCAAGTTTTCTTTCAATTTCAGATATTCAGTATAATAAAATAAATAGTGCCTGTTTGAGAGTGTTACAGTTGAAATTGACACCCTTCGAAAACCATTGTCAACTAATGCGAAGCGGGGGCGTCATTTTCAACTGCCACCCTTCCAAACAGGCACTGTTTATAGACTGGTAAACTTTTGAAGTGTTATTTTGGGGATATGGTTGAATTTTTTCCTATCCTCTGGATGCATATTAAACATCAAAATGATGAAAGAATAATAAAAAAATTTTTTAAAAATAATTATAAACAAATTCATATATCTGATCATTAAATAATAGGAATAAACGTATAATTCGATGTTTATTTAACGATTTTGAACAGTAATGTTAGGTTGTAAAGGATAATACAGAGCAGTCGTTTTGTTAATTTATTGAAATCCAGGACCCAACAGTATATACAGTAAAACACGCTTATAAAGAATTGATGCTTACAGCGAAGTGATTCTCATTCCCAGTGACTATATTACATGTTGTAAACTTGACGGATATAACAAACTAGACTTTAACGAAGCAAAATCGCCCATCCCTGACGCTTCGTTATAACCGTGTTTTACTGTAATAATCTCTATCACTATTTTGTTATTGTTGTGTTTCGTTAATTAGGTCACCCCGGCTTCGCTCTCTCTATCTCTACATATCTGATTTCTGCAGCCCTTGGACAGACTACATGTTAATTGTTAATAGTGATTCTGTGAATGCAATGTATTGAGCAGAGAGAAATTAATGCTAATTTCAATACAGTCTCGCTGGTTTGTTTTCTGTTTTAAGGATACTCCATCTTGATGGCTTTGGATTCATTTAAACAATAAAATGCTTTCTTTGATAATTCATGCAGAGGATCTGGAAGTGGCGACATTGCAGAAAAAATACACTCCCCGCGTTAGTAATGTCGCTTGATTCTGCAAGGATAGCAACATTAAACTAGTAGGGAAAAGGGTTTATTGCTTTGTCACCTGAGTCACTCAGCTAGAGCCAATGGGTGACCTATTGCCATTGCATCCATCGTCCGTTAACATGTTTACATTTTTAACGTCTTTTTAATATCATACTTTATTTTCTTATTTAATTTTAAGCTTAAGGTATCTGATGAATTTTGACAAACAATGATGTCTGCTAAGGTATATATTCTATATACTCATTTGATAGTTTCTAAAAAAAATCCGCCAAATCACTATGGGGAAGTTACTTTAGCCCTGCAAATCATGTACGGTTGAACAGGTCGGGGAAACTACCTTATATGGATATTGTTGTCATTGTGCAGAGCGATGCGTACCACGAACAACTGTCTAATCAGTGAATAAAAAGCAACACATGTGATTTACTACATGTTTACGTTTTTACAATAAACATGTGGTTAAGACTAATTTACGACTTACAAATGACTGCGGGAACGTCAATTTATAAAACTTTTAAATTTTTTTGGTAAAAAATGCAAAGATTTGGTACTGATTAAGATTTTTCGTGCTCACATTAACAAACATTGCCGATTTTCCATGCTAAATAGTACGTTGAAATACCTCTCATAAAGTCCTCACAAGTCATTATATTCCAGTATTTGACTTTCGTAAATTTTGTGTTTTTCGTTTCTGTAGTACTATTTGTTGACTAGAATTTAAAACTGAATTCATTTTGATACATGGTGTATGACATTTATATAACACAATAGTAATAATCAATACGCATGAACATTAAACATTGTACATATGTACATACATATATAAGTAGCTATATAGTGTGTGTCATTTAAACAATAAAATGCTTTCTTTGTTGATTCATTCGGGATATGAAGGTAGCGACATTGCAGGAAAAATACATAACCCGCGTTAGCGGGCTATGTAAATTTTTCCTGCAACGATTGCTACCTTCATAACCCGCATGAATCATCAAAGAAAGCATTTTATTGTTTATATTAACATCTTTCTTTAACTAATTAAGGTCTTCCGTTTATTGTTTTCGTACTGTTTCTTATTATTGAGGTCTTCCGTTTCCAAGCATTGTAGAAAAGAAAATGTCTGTACTGATAAATCTAATTGATTCCATTCATCAAAACACCAATGTCTGTCCCCATTAAGGATCTACAGGGCTAGCCCCTAAAATATTCAATCATTTGTATCTAAAAAGTTAAAAACAATTTAAGATGGGTGTAAGAACAAAAAATGTTAGTAATCTAGAGATCTTTTGAAGAAAGCCAAGAAAAGGGACTGGTCCCTTAAATTAAGGGCCAAGAGACTCGTAAAGTTTCTTGCACATACCTTAAAAACGATCAGGATTTTGTAATGCATTATAGAAGCAAAGTTGTTGATTGTAACAATATCAGTTTATAAAACGCATTACCACACCCATTGATGACGTAATTAGGGATTTTAGGGGACTTATATCTTATATCTTTTATGTGCTGTATCTAAAAAGCAAAACGCTTTGTTAAGCATTTTAAAGGATATTGACAATCGTATACATTATCTGAAAGGAAAGGGTTGAGGGGAAATTTTGAAATGTTATTGATGTTTTAACCGTATCGTTTAAAAATTGAACGGAAGACCTACTCGTTACTTGTAACGAGATCGTATCTAGTTAATAAACTGATTTTGAAAAGCCAGTAAACTCCACTAAATTAATGTTAATGTACAAAAGTACGTTAGCTAAAAGAAACAGCCAAATCGTCTCCTGTGAGACTTTGAGTCTGGCATCGTCATGATTATTTCGTGCAGTCCGGGATTTTACTAAGGTCGCTATAGGTTCAGACCAATCGATAAACAGGGCGTGTCAATTTCAGTCCTGTCATTTTCAGCCGCTGTAGATTTCGACCAATCAATAAATAGGGCGTGTAGATTTTAGTCTGGCTGTTTCTATATTTGTATAAACTTGCTCTAATGGAATGCCATAAGTCCGAGTAGATCATGCATACACTAACTGTAAGTAATGTCCAAAAGAATACATGGATTTTTATCAAGAGTACGCACCAAACACGCATCTCGTAACCATTTACACTTAGGCTTTAAATGGACACATGAGGTCTTTTGAATGTCTGACAATGTACGAACACCTCCGAGTCGAATGCTTAGGACTATGAAATTATGTCTTCACTAAAAAAAATCAGCGCTGACGGTAAGGCTTTTGTCTACAAATAAACTTATTACCTATACAATGCAGTTGACGAAACCAAATTTTTACAATTGTAAAATGAATGTTTGTAAATGTGAGCATGGAAATAGTAGATGATGATGTAAATATTGTTTTAAGTGTACAGAATGCTTGAAAAAATTAAATACGCATATCCAAAAGCAATTAGAAAAATTAATATTTTTTAAACGTATTTTTTTTTGTAGTAACCCATGATGCATTCAACCCAGGAATGTCATTTAGGTGATTGGTCAGTTTGTCGATTAAGTCTGTGCCTCATTTAGTATTTAAATTTATTTCGACGACACAGAAAATAGTTTCCCCGACCTGTTGAATACATGTACTATTTTTCTTTGACGAAAATATGTGTAATCATGATTAATATTCATGAAATAAAAATTGCCATCATATTTTGACAATAATATAGTTTTGATATAAACTATTCAACTCATCAATATCATTTTTTTAATTTTGAGAATTATTTTTGTCAATAACCATGACGACGTCGGGAAATTTAACCCCCCCCCCCTCCCGCTCCCCCCGTCTTTGAATTGAATAAGAAAGGTTTGGAACACATAGCCAAAAAAATCTAGAATTGTAAAAAAAAAAAATAAACAAAGAAAAATTGTCAGAATTTCACTTTAAATACATATGTATAACATTTATACATTTACAAATTTATGTATCTGATGATATTTTTTTATTAAATTGTTTTAAAGAAAAACCAACAAAATGACAATAACCCCTCCCTTTGCAGTAAATGGAAATACCGGTAGACAAGCAATACTCTTCTGTTGATAAAACTTTGAATATCTTTCTAATAAAAGTCTTGACAGATGCAATTTGTTGTTTCAAATTTTCCCCACTTTCTCCTGTGATGATTTTCTTTGATGAGCTTGTTAAATTTGATAAACTCCCAAAACATAACCATAATTACCATACTATGTAAAAATATGTAAAAAAAAAACCAAAAAACAAAAAAAAATTAATATTACAAACAATTTTAAAATTGCCAAAACACTACATTCATATCAGTAATTTTGAATTTCATTTAAATTAATGCCCTATAGGGTCACTTCATCAATTTACTTGACTAATAAATTTAAACAACTTCTGAAAATAGTTAACTTCTTTATTAATTGATAGAAACTTTTGGTTTACATGAAACAGTTTTAAAATAGCCCAAATCACCACCCATGTTACAGATTATCAATTTTCCCTTAACACATGCTCCATCTAAACCATGACTCAGATAATAGCCCCCTTGGGACAAATGAATTCAGCCACACTTGTCTTTGATGTTCTTATTAGCTTCTAAGAATTAATCATTGACAAACAAAAATTTTGCATTGTCAGTTGATAGAATACTTATAAAAAAAATAGATTTAGTTAAGACATAAAGACAAAAAACCTCCATCTGGATGTATTTATATAAATATATATTAGAGGGTTTTAATACTATTAATTATTTAATAAAATTTGTAAGGATTACCTCCCTTACTTTTCAACATCAGTGCACAATATATAGAATAAGGAAAATGAAAACTATCATAAAGTCATTAAATCTTGTCTGATCTTTAAAGAAATTGCAGGTGCACATCTTCAGATGGTATTCATCATGTGTACAAATTTTCAGACTGTCCCATGCAGTAATAAAAAATTCTTTAGGGGGGGGGGGCAAAGTTGCGTCTACAGACAGACGGACGAACAGGGTGAAACCAATATACCCCCTAAACTTCGTTTGCGGGGGTATAAAAACAAAGTGGGGATCTATTCACAAAAAATTCGTACGTCTACATTTACACTTTCAACTTACGACAAACGTACGTTTACGTTTATGCTGCTCTTCACAAAAGCAGTCGTAAGATAATAACGTTGTCGTACAGTCATTTCATGCATATCTTTTACAATTTTATGGTATGCGATTTTAATGTTATGCTATGAGATTTGTATACTATGCTATGAGATTTGTATGCTATGCTATGAGAAATGGAAATTAAAGGGCTTAATGATATGGTATGCTATGCTATGCTATGGTATGCTATGAGATTTGAACAAAAACGCCTCCATACGCAGAAGAGTTCCACACATTTCGAAGTAAAAAAACAAGAAGTCAAAGTTTACCACAAATCTATTGTGTGAATATTTATTTTTTCAAATAAAAACATTTAAAACCACGTTAAAATAATGTTGTATGCTATGCTATGGTATGATATGACGAATGCGATTCTATGAGATTGTCTGCTATGGTATGAGATTCCAATGCTATGCTATGAGATTTCAATGCTATGCTATGCTATGGTGTATGTTGTAAAAGATATGCTTGAACCGACTGTAGGTCAGTTATAGTCGTAAGTGCGTCTAAGTTCTTTGTTACCGACAATGCTCATGCGCAGTGGGCATTGTGGAAAAATGACGTCACGCTGTATTTTCGCTCATTTACATTCGCGGAACTTTTATAGCGCCTTTGAGCACAGACGTATATAACGAAGTTACTTCTTTTCTTCCCATACGCCTATTTTAATGTATGTATGTTTACAATTATCGACAGAAAGAAAATCCACATGTGCCTGGCGTTAAAAATATTTCTTATGTATTACAATAAAATATTTCCCTGTTTTATAATAGTGTTATTATATTCCTGGGAATAATGTTGTTGTGAAAAGAAAAATTTTGAATGTCAGACGCATGTGAGAAAATCTTAATTCTGTATGATAGTAAAATATATCATGTTTTTAACTTCCAAAAAATCTATTGCAGAATTTGTTTGTAATAAAACGTGGCAATTTTAAAATACTGTCAAAAACACTTTGATTTTATCGCTACATGTACATTCTAAATATGCCGGTTTATTTTGTCTGTTTCAGCGATAATAAAGTTACTAAGTGTTATTACCCACGTCGGCGTGTCCATTGATAATTTTCCTTTTGATATTGTGAATTTTTTAAAGGTCGTCTGAAGAATAAATGTAATATTTCTTTCATATTTTTTTCTGTAGAAAAGTAAATAAGCGGTTATTTAGTTCATGACTATCATTAGATTTTTATTAAAAATATGACCTAACATGATGGATTTTTGTGCATAAGCTTCATAAGTTTAAAAGTTGTTTCAAAGAAAAAAAAGGTTAGACACAAATTTCTTAAAGGCTGGGTCTACCTTAAATAAATATTTTTTTAGGGGGACCAGACGGACCCCCCCCCCCCCCCCCCGATCCATGCATGATATGTAGTACGCTGATTACATTACATACTGATATCTAATTAGTGTGTATGCATATGACTACTGTTTAACTGATTTAATGCATTTGTAGGAATAAAAGAAAACGCCTATAGTATCAAATAATTTTCGTAGTTTTAACTAATACTGATTTGATATACCCGGTGTAACGACGAAAAGTGACCCTGTAGAATACTGACCCGGGGGTCAAAATTCTACGGAGAAAACTGACCCAGAGTCAGTATTCTATAGCTATGACAAGTAGGGTCCTTTTTCTACAGTAGAAAACCATTCCAGACCTGTAGATCTACGACCCCTACACGATGAAATATGGCCCCATCAAATTTTGACCTCGCTTAAAAACATCAAAAAGTTTCTACTTGAGAAAAAAAATAATTGCAGAGACCAATTAGTGTATTCCAACAAACACGAAAGGTCGCAAACTGGTTTACTTTGTTCAAATTCTTATATCAAATTTTCCCCCATAGGAGAAAACGTGTTTCCTAAATATACAAACAACACGTGCAAGAAACTTTACTCTAATCAAAAGGTAACGATTAACGCATCGCTGAAACAAGCTTAAGTTATTGGAGGATGCAATTTTGCAGTGATTCACAAATGACATTATATTATGCTATCTACATGTAATATTTCACAGAATAAATATAGTTTAAATTATTAAACATTATACATGTATTAGACTGAATGCTTTTTACCTAACATATCATACATTTTGCCTCAATTAAATTGTAAAGGACTTCCCTTCCGGACTTTCTGTATGCAACATGTTGACTATGACTTCATTTTTTACTTATCAGCAAAAATATCCCAATAGATGATATACTTTATTAACACCCAGTTAAGAGTTCATTTTTTCAAGAATATTAATAAAATAACCGCTGTTTTTTTTCTAGATATTCTAGATTGAGTATAAAAGCCTGTAACACATACATGTTTTTGCTAAATCAAAGGAGAGTTTAATGTTAAGTCAGAATATGCCGATATTAATTGCTAGATTCAGATGTCGTTTATACATGTAAGTACCGCGGTTGTATTCAATAGGAGTTAAAGTCAGTGTTGCACGTTAAGCCTTTTTAGTGTCATTGCTAGTTTGCGTTTTGATATCACTGTTATATACTGAAGTTTGCAAGTACATTTTAATTTTGATTACAATAGAGATCGATTTCAACCTCACACAGAATCATCTATAAAGTATTTTGTTTCTTTAAAAATTTGTTCAATTCTAAATTCGAAGTTTTGGAATTTATGACGTTTATATTGACTGTATTATTATACTATATCAAGTATTGTATTTGTCTAACATATATTCTTCTTAGTAAACCTGTTGTAACAAAAAAAATAATTGTTCTTAGAAAAATCAAAATAGGATGATACATTCAATCGTGGATTTAAGGAGTGGGGGAATTCAAACTTTTAAAATTCTCTCATCAAATTGACCGATAATAGGCCTAGAGCCCCCCCCCCTCCCTCCTTGGCAAATATAATTATCCCTCGGACACCCCCCCCCCTTCCCCACCCATTTTTTTCTTTCTGTTTTTTTCTGCATACAATAAGGGCGTGTTTTATATTCATTCAGAATGATATCATACCTTTTCAGTCATGGTTTGATAATGTCAACATATGTCATTCCTTCCCCTCCCTCCAACTACCCTAACCTTTTTATTTTTGTCTCTCCTAGATTTGCGCCTGTTTTAACTATCTATTTCTCTAAGGTACGTCTTTTTCTTCTGTTGCCTTGATTTAATGTGAGGGAAACATTTTTTAATCAATGTACTTTAATTAACTAAACATGACTATATCTTTCATTTTTTGATTTGAAAAATTAAATGACAGACTAAGATAACGATGATAAGCAATAACAGGTGATCGGAAAAGCGTACTCAAGCTGGTTATTCGAACAATTTAGTATCAAACAGGCAACCCCCCCCCCCCGGCCCAGCACCACCCCTGCATCCACCCTAAAGACAATAATAATAATAATAATAATAATAATAATAATATATAGTCGATATTCTACACGATCATTTTTCTACAACTCTTATGGAGAATAATGACCCACAGGCCATAATTCCTATTATGTAATCCAAATATTCTACAACGAAGTCAATATTCTATGGGGGTCACTTTTCGTCGTTACACCGGCATTGCTGTCGCGTAACATATATCTTTTCCAATATGTGTAAGGTTTTTAATGGTGATTTTGGATTATATACTTGAATGATTATAATCGAGCTTCAAATAAGATTAAGAAATATAAATTTCAACCACCATTAACATATTTTGCAATACGGTATACAAAAGGATCTCCGGCACTGTTTTTTCATGGCAAACCATAGCGCGTTATCAAATAGGAGTTTCTTCTCTTAATTTTGCTTATGACAAAAAGAACGTAGAACTCAACTATAAGCATATCAATTATAGACTTACGTCAACCCAATAGTCAACGTAAACTTACGACTGTTTTTGACGTAACGTCACACGTACGATATTTTGTGAATAAGCAAAATCTCAGGCAAAAATCTTACGTCTTACGTCTAACCTACGTCAACGATTAAACGTAGGATTTTTTGTGAATAGATCCCCAGATGTTGTATCGAACCCTTCAAAATGGCCACATTAAGTTCCCGGGGATGTCAATTGCTTGTATAATTGTACTAGACATGTACCATCTATTTATCAGATGAATGATCCCCGGATTTTTTGTCCTATCAGATCATTTAAACCTTTATGTATTGATTAAGTATATGAATCAAATTTTCTCTACACGTACTACTGGGTAAATAGCAACCAAACTGAATGTATAGCTAAGGTGAACAAAGAGGTTCCTTCTTGATTTGTCTAGTTATATACAAATCATGGAACTGTACTTGCCTGGCCCCGGGATCATGAGGCATTATTAGACTTAAATCTAAATTTCTATCATTCACAAAATAATTATATATCATCTAATTACGCTAAAAATTTGTAACAATCAAGGTAATACTGAGAAACATTTCAAAAGCATTTAATTTATTTACAAGAGAATAGGACAGTGTTCAAGTTTAGACTTCAGTCTAAGATTACTTCACCACGGCCATGTCGTCAATCATAAATTTTTCAGACCAGGAGTTACAGACCAGCAGGTAATTAAAAAAAAAGACATTTTTTTTCCAATTTACCAGTATTAAAGCACAAAAGGTATTGTCTATAATTTTATATACTTGGCTAGATACAAGCACACAGTTTGTTTAAATATACATGTAATACATACACAGTTTGTTTAAATGTATTACATATGCACAATTTGTTTACATATCAAACACACATTTGTTTACATATAATACATACACACAGTTTGTTTATATATAATACACACACACAGTTTGTTTACATTTAATACACACCCACAGTTTGTTTATATATAATACACACAGTTTGTTTACATATGATACACACACACAGTTTGTTCACATATAATACACACACACAGTTTGTTTATATATAATACACACACAGTTTGTTTACATATAATACACACACAGTTTGTTTACATATAATATACACACACAGTTTGTTTACATATAATTCACACACACAGTTTGTTTACATATAATACACACACAGTATGTTTACATATAATACACACACAGTATGTTTACATATAATACACACACAGTATGTTTACATCAGATATTGTATTTTCTTCACTTTACCTGTGCCGTGTTCAGTCACAAAGAGGTTGTCTCTGGTGTCCACACATAAACCCCATGGATACTGTAAATGACAGCTGTCAATGTAGCGGAGGAACTGTCCGTCCTGATCCAGGATGTGGATACGGTGGTTGTTATCGTCTGCTGTCAGGATCCGACCCTGGCTGTCTGTTGTGATGCCGTATGGATAGAATGATCTCTTGGTAGTAGAGGAAGGACCAGTGTAGGTAAACCGGAGTTTCCCGGCCTTATTGACCACCACTACTGCATGGGCTCTATAGTCTGACACACAGATATCTAGGTTCCTGTTCTCACTGATGTATTTAGTGTCACCAGATAAATAGAGAGGTTGTCCTTTGTCATCATACTGAATACTTTGTTTCTCTGTGGAGCCAGAGTAACACACAACTTTTGTTTGTTTATCATCATTCTCCATGACAACCAGGAGGTCACCAGAGGAGGTACTACAGACACCGTGAGGTTTCCACCCCTGTAGTCTGATCACTGTCTGTATCTGTGTATTCTTCACTATGTTCACAGTTCTATCTCTGTAATCAGTATAAACTAGATCCCCACTCCTTGTCACTGCTATGTCCCGTGGATTGTTCCCTGACTTGGTTTGGACTGACTTCACTAGTTCCCCCTGCAGGTTGTAGAGACTCATCATCTTATTATTATAACTACACGTCCAGATTTCTTCATCACTATGACAAGTAACATTGGTTAGATACTTAGGAGGGTCTCCATACCGTGTCTGTATGGCGGAGATGATCCGTGGCTCATCAAGCAGTGGTTTGAGAGGAGAGGATCCAGCTTCTGAGGTTTCCATGGTGTAGCCATGTTCCTCTGTTGTAATGTAGAATGCTGACAGGGAACCAAACTGTTGGTAAAGTTGTTCTGGGTTAATTTTCTGAGGGGTGAAGTTTGGTAGAGAAACTGTGAGTTTAGGAGGCAATCTTCTGAATTCATCATTCCTGGATTTGTAGGCAGAGACACGGCTGACATCATTGGAGTCCAGTAACTTCTTCAGATCTGCAATGCTCTGTGTGATTTCAGAAATGGTGTGTGTGATTTCATCTTCCTGTTTGTTTAAGACAGCCAGGTGTTTGGCGTCCATTTCATCAAGATCAGATTTCAGTTTCTGTATAATAGTGTCTATTTCTCTGTGCCAGACTTCTCCATGTTTGTCTATTGCTGTTGTCAACTTTTGGGAGTTTTTATTCAGATCGGCTTTCTGAACTGTGAGACTGTTTACAATCTCTTGATATTTAGGAGAGAGGGATTTCTCTAATTCTTTTAGATCTTCTTGTAATTCTATTTTCTTTCTTTTAAGGATGCTAAAAATGTCTATTAAGTTATGGTTTTGGTGAGTACCAGTGGCTGTACAATAAACACAGAGAGAAATGTCACATTGTTCACAATAATGTCTGCACATCTCTTTGACATGCTCTGAGCAATTAGAATAATTTGGAGTGGATCCTCGGTCCTGAAACAGCACCACCTGATGTTTTTTTGATATGTCCAGCATATGTTCCCCAACACAAGCTTTGCAGAGATTGGTCTGACAGAAGTCACAGTGTAGTGGGGGGACAGGGGTATCACACACATCACAACGCACCACATCCTGGGCACTGCGTCGAGGGTCCATGGTCTAGTCCTTTATAAGTAGGAAATGGAAGAGCCTGCAATACATGTGCATTGTTATTAACCACCGTAACAGGATCATCATTTAAAAGCCTTTGTTGTTATTCTCTCTATTAATATTGACGATCTTGTCTTAGAATTCAGATAAGATATTCTTTGTCGTTTTTTTTTATTTCAAATCAAAAACATTCTTTTTCACAAATATTAAAATAATGAATTGAACAAGTTTGATTAAATTTCATATAAATTTGAATGATTTATAAGAGACACACTTTTTTATCCAAATAGTTGTACCCTCGATATTTCAATAAAAAATTTTGCATGAAATTTTACCACATATTAAATATATTAATTTTTCTATGATTAAAAATGTCGACTGTATATTGAACATGTTGAAAAAATGTGGTTTGAGATGGGTACTGTGATTATAGTGCAAGTGAAGCAAAGCTACCATTATTTTAATTTTATCTGGTTTATTTCTTTCTTTAATATTTAATCTTTAATTGATAATTAATATCGGATTACATGTATCTCCTCATTTCTGACATAAATTGTAAATATAAAATTCGTTTAATATCACATTTGGCCCCATAAATTTATTAAAAATGAAGTACACATTGAATCAAAACTATACATTGAAAATAAAAGCTGAACATATGCTTCTTAAAAAAATAAGCAAAATATATTGAATGCGTTACGTATGTGCTATTTTTTACAAGTCAAAGTATGCACGGAACGCGTATTTCCGGAAAAATCAACAAAATTTAAAGACTTATAAGCATAATTGAATAGGTCCGCATGATATCACCACTCTAAAACTTTTACACATGAGAGATCGTTATATAAGCTCTTTGCATGCAAAAAATTACGATGGTGATATTGCGCGGACCTAGTTTTATTTTTAAATATGTTCATGTTTACGTCATGGAAATACACATGCATATGAATGTGTTGTTATATAAACATTAAGTTTGTGCATTAAAGTCAAAATACTATACTCTTATTGTTAAGTATCGATGAATAAACCCAATGAATGAACAAGTCATCACACTACTAATAGCGAGCGCAGCTCGCCGGCGCGCAGCGCCGGCTAGCGAAGCGAGCTCTAAGAACCAGTGTGCGCGGGAAAAAGAACGAGCTAAACCTACAGTTCATCAAACAAAATTTTTTGTCTACGTCCCATAATGCTCTCTAATGTTTACACCCGTGGTGCTATGCCAAAAATGGCCGACTTTTAACTCGTAATTTACGGTGACTTAAAGTTTGAAGACACGTTTTGAGTACCGCATATGCTTTGGCGAGACTCAAAAGATTTGTTACATGCTTCCATACCTTCGTATTGAGTCGAGAAACGTAATCAAAGACGAACAAAGTCATGGATGACGTCACAGTGCACTCGCGCTATATTTCCCGCGTAAAATTTAGAGGTGGATCAAACATCTGTAATGAGTGTACTGGCTATTTCAGTATAGTCTGCGATACCTGCCTCATTGACATATGTTTTTTTTTAAATCTTTTTTTAATATAGAGATTTTATATATATATAAACTAGCAAGGGCCATACTTTACTGTCATGTCGATCCATTTTTAAAGTAATTGTGCATGCATGTACCGTGCAGTAGGCAGGTAAGTATATGAGTAGGGAGGAAATAAACAATAGGACATTTTGAACTTAATAAAAAGGAATAAAATGAAAAAATAAACAGGTAAGAAAATTATGTAGATATTGCATATAGTCATACCATTAAATAAAAGTGGGAAATTACACACCTACAAACAGGTACCGGGCTCTCTCTCTCTCTCTCTCTCTCTCTCTCTCTCTCTGGGTAGGGGGTTTGGCTGTTTATATCATAACCATTAAAATTAGTACATTTAGCATACTTGTTGTAGAGCAATACTCTCTCAAAAATTCTTTGACGTTCGTTGATACCTAAATAAAACTATAAGTTGACAATGATGCAAGGTACAGTATGTGTAATTCTTGCTGCGCTCGCCAGAACGGTAGCACCGTAAAACATATTATGAAGAGCGGGTCTGTTACGAGTAACATGATATTTCACACGTCTTTCCTTGTATTAGCCATATCATTTTACTTCCGCGTTGCCGTATCTAAGCGACAGCAGACCAAGGTGCGTGTATTGTACAGGTAACGTTACGCACGACCAAGATCAATGAGACGAGACGGGTGAAGAATCAGTTTAGAAGAAGTGAAGGTAAATAAAATGTTTATCTTTATTTTAATATTATATTGAACATTACACACTGTATAATTTATTATAGTCATTCTCAAAGAGAAAAGTGGCACGATCACAATAGTCTCATAGAAATAATTATGAGTATAACGTTATATATCAATACAAATCTGAAACATTATAGGGCTAACATGCTCATGTACATGTAATACGCACAGGAATTCAAGTATTTTGTACTGTAGGCCAAAAATATTAATGCATTACATTCCTTTAATTATCAGATACTGGCCATATAGTCTTTATGTCTCGGTGAATATAGACGTCATTTTCCAAAAGTGACGTCACAATGCTTTTACATTATTTATTGACACTCGAGTCATATGATATTGAAGTAACAATGTCTCTCTATAATATATATATATATATATATATATATATATATATATATATATATATATATATATATATATATATATATATATATATATATATATATATATATATGGAATTCCCGAAAATTTAAGTAGTCTATATATAGCTGATTGCCATCAATTGTCCACCTCCAAAAAAATAAATCCATTAAATCACCCAAGTCCATGTAACGTGATTCACTTTTTTCGGACACATATATTGGATCGAATAATACTTTTATATAATTAATTATAAACGGAATAAGAATTTGGAAGTATAGTTTTCTATGTAGCGCAAGGAAACGATAAGCAATAACGGTTGATGTACATGTAATTAAGAAATGAACTCAATATCTACCCAAGTTATACGAGTATAACCTGGGTTGGGGCAATTTACGCTTTATAATCCGCGAAGCGGATTATAAAAAAGCGTAAATTGCTCCAACCCAGGTTATACTCGTATAACTTGGGTAGATATTGAGTTCATTCCTTATAATTTAATTTTCTGTAATTTGCTGTACAAATTGAGTCCGTTTACTTTTAAAAATGATATTAATCTGTTCAAAATTCAATCGTAACGTCAAGCGGATTAGTACGTTTTTGACGTTAGTGCATTGTGACGTGTCTTGTGACGTGCAAACCAGGTTATACAAATTTAACTTAATTTTTCTATCCAATCAAATGCCGCGTTACAACAAGAATTAAATTATTCCAAAATAACTCCTGAGAAAGACAGGTGTGTGTAATAAAATATAACCTTACAAATGACAACATGAAGAAGTACACAATTTATCGGACTATGTGACATAATTATAAATACTTTATTACGAAGGTGATATTTTATTTTACTTTGTGAATTGGGTCATTCATTTTTATGCAGTTCATTTCGAATTTCGTACTTTTGAAGATTTAAAAAGTCCTGCAAAAAATAAAAGTTACTGGTAAATACATTTATTTTTAGATTTTACATTTTCTTTGTTTTTTAATCTTTCACCAACTTTATTACCTTTATTGCCTGGTGGGTATTTTAACTAAGGAACATATTAGATATATCTTACAGTTTTAATTTCCGCAGCACATATAAGATTTTATATCTCTGTTAGTCTAATTATTGTCATTTCGATCCAATAATACTCAGAACGTACGATCCAAGTTGCACTCTGTCCACTCTGTTGTTAAACTCTAATTTTTTTTTTTATACAATTTGAGATTTTTGGCATTAATTCATTTAGAGGTATTCGTGAATTAAAGACTTATTTTCAAAAAAGAAAACGATCACAATATTATCCATACAAAGTATTCTTCTTAAAAAGCAATATGAAGATAACGAACAGAGAGAGAGAGAGAGAGAGAGAGAGAAAGAGAGAGATTACATGTACATGTATATCATTTTCTGACTGTATTGTATTGGTATCAGAGGCGGATCCAGCAATTTTGAAAAGGGGGGGGGGGGGGTTCCAATTGATGAAAATTAATACGTGCAAAATACATTATTTGTCAATAAACAAGGCCTTTTGAACACTAAGAAACGAAAAATAATTCAGACTTATTACGAAAAGCTATTATAAAAATGAATTTTTGGTAAAAAAAAAAATTATGTCATTGATGTTTAAATTCTGAACGATTCTTGGAAACAAAACAAAAAAGGGCTTTCTTTTGTGTTTCATGTGGGTATGAAGGTACGGTATAGCTAGCATTCCAGAAAAATAGCCTAACTTGCATAAAAAATAGAGTTGACAATACATTGTAGATGTTATTATAAATCTGTGTTTCTAGCGACACTGCTTAGTTAATTTTTTTAAAAAATTCCACATGTTTACTCATAGATGTGAGCACCGGATGCTGATGGGGAGTACCTTTTTCGATAAAAAAAATCGTTAGGGTTTTTCATATAAGAAATACATGTACATATAAATTACGGTGCGTTGTAAAAAAATTCTTTCAATTAGCAATTTTAAAAGTATTTATTTGAAATAATTACAGTATTTATATTATAAATGGGGACAATTGCCTTTAAATAGGCATTACAAGTTTTCAAAAAAAATTATATGTCCCAGATAAAGGGGGGGGGGGGGTCCGACCCCCGGAACCCCCCCCCCCCCTTCTGAATCCGCCAATGCGGTATCATATGTAGTCGTAGAAAAGTTAATAAAATCTATGCTGGAACTGGCGGTTGTGATGCCATAAGGGGATTTTAACGTGCTGATTCCTCTCTGACTCCGGGCCTCAATTTTTAGCACTAGAAAATTCATGAGAGAGAGAGAGAGAGAGAGAGAGAGAGAGAGAGAGAGAGAGAGAGAGAGAGAGAGAGAGAGAGAGAGAGAGAGAGAGAGATTATCTTGTTTGCTATGATACAATATACCAATATACTGGTTTCAGTAAATGAAGAAAAAAATCAAAAATCATTTTAAAGGCTGAACATTTTTACCGGGTGGGAAATCTCAGGTGCGAACAGGACTTAATTTTTAGAGGTGTGAAAGCCTCCGGGGCTGGAAGTCTACCCACATATGCGGTCGTGAACGCTGCTCATCACTTTACACAGGAAGCAGATATTACACAAGATATAAATAATTGGTCAGAATTGGTCTTTGTTTGAATATCTTATTGTTCTAAAGACAACACGAAGCGATTTTTTAAGGAAATGTTACGTGTCATCCGGATTTTCTTTAAGTGTGTAAAGCACAATTTAAAAAAAATCAGTAAACTACATATAATTCAGCCCCCAAAAATTTTACTCGGTACATTGTGTTCAGCATTTGACATTGTTTAATTAAACAAACATAATTGTGTAAGAAAACCATACGATCAGTTAAAATGTTGAATGTAAAGGCAGCCATTATACGATGACAACTAATAGGTTCGTTCTCAATGGAGTGACGTTTTTGTGAAACAAGTTCCAATTATCTGTATAACCAGTAAATACACCTTTAATAGCTCATAAGTTTGTTTTCAAAAGAAAATTTTATATGCATGATTTGGGCTGCATGCTCAGTCATCTTCGTGGAATTCATTTGGTCATAAACATTCACAATGATTCAAATATAAATTGTGTATTTTCAATTACTGAATAACAAAAATATTTTTCTCATTTATCCGACCTGTATACAATTCACCTATTACGGAAAAAGAAAATAAATATGTTTGCCTATTAATTGAGGTGTCGCTTATAATTCAAGAGATGCTAAAATTAAATTGTGATGCATCAAAAATACTTGGGGTGTTTATGCCTCCCTGACTTTGGTCCGTAAACATTTGGGAGGATAGTTACAACATTACAGAGAGAGAGAGAGAGAGAGAGAGAGAGAGAGAGAGAGCTAAAACATCACTGGAGAAAAAATGTAGGTCCCATGATGGCATCCATAGTGTATTCCCCCCAATAACTGAACACATAGTGGAAAATAGCAATTTTCGAAAATAAAAATACAGTTACAGTAGAGCACATTTATAACGAACACAATTTTATCAGATCTCGTTTACGGCAAAATTATTTTCATTCACTACATTTTTCAATCGTACAATGAACTCATTATTGATAGCAAATAATGGTTTAAATCACTGTCACTGACACTCTTCGTTTTAAAGTTTGTTTTACTGCTGAAGGAAAACTAATGAACAAGAGAGTGCTAACTTTCGGGATAAAAATAAATATTGATGATATTTAAGAGTGTAGAAATGTCCTTAAATATACAGTGTGTCAGAATTTTCAAGACAGAAAATATGGGGAATTATAAATTAGGTTCACAATAAAATAAATTACATAATTTGTTTATTTTTGTGGTCAATGTCGTGAATAAAATTGCATATAACTGGCAATCGATGTAATAACGATTGTTCTCATTCAAACAGATGCCAGGCACAGGAAAACGGGAATTCCCGTGTATTCTATGCAGGAAGCGAACAAAACCAACTGAGAGACGAACACTGACAGCAGAACTGAAACAATTGGTGCAGAAAATGTGTGTGTCCGATCCGTCTGATGAAGATGTACTTTGCACTGCATGTCGGATTAAATGCCATGTAAAGCTTAAGAAACACATACAGAAAAAAGACACAGCGCCAAAGGATACGTTATTTTCACCACAACAACAAGGAAGCTCCTCCAGATACGCCAGGAGTCCACCCTCTGTCACTCTTCCGCTACCTTCGTCCGCCACCAGCCATGCCCGTTGTTTCATTTGCAAACGACCCGGACCCAAACTAATTGTTGTGCCAACTAGTGAGAGAAACTCTGTTTTTCTGCATCAGAAAATCCTTATTCCATACGGTTCAAGGTGCTGTAGTAAACATATTCCGGATGGCAGGTTTACCTCAGATGCTCTGAAACAGATTCCCGTTTTCTCACAAACATCAAGCTTAAACAGGAGCTCCATCGTCGACATTTTACTGTATTTGCGAGAAACTGCTTTGAGATATGATACATCTCGAATTGATTTTGACCGAGAAAATGCTTTCAGTGATCAACAGTACACAACTCTTACCGGTCTTAGCAAGAATTCCTTTAACGACCTATCAGCGACAGTGTTAAGAATACATCTGTACGCAGCGCTAGGAATAGCCTGGGGATTTTTCTTGTGAAGATGAAGTCCGGCCTTTGCAACAGTATCCTGTCAACCATTTTCAACGTCTCCAAAGCAAGCATCCGTCGCGCTATTCATACAGTGCGGAGGGCATTAATGGAAAACTTTGTTCCCCAGAACCTTGGTTTTCAACACATATCAAGAGAAAGTGTTATTCAACATCATACACGACCATTAGCTGAATCATTGTTTGGTGGAACCGGAAGTCAAGCCCTACTAGTGCTGGATGGTACCTATATATATACATTCAAAAGAGCTCCAACTTCACTTTCCAAAGAAAATCCTACAGTTTGCATAAAGGCCGACCACTCGTAAAGCCGATGGTGATTGTATCTACAAGCGGTTATTACATCTCTGTAATTGGACCCTATCTCGCAAGAAACAACGATGCAGCCATCCTTCAGCACATCATGAAATCAAACAGGGAGGATGTATTGAAGTGGGTTGGGGAAGACGATATCTTCATTATTGATAGGGGTTTCAGGGATTCTGTTGCATACCTGGAAGAACTTGGCATTCAGGCTATCATGCCAGCTTTTATAAAAAAGGGGGAGAAGCAGATGTCTACTCCAGATGCAAATACAAGTCGACTTGTAACAAAGGTATATTGAGATTGATGCAATAACTATGAAAACCAATTTACAGTCATATCTTAAGTACATGTACTAATACGTTTCCTACTTATTTTTAGATTCGATGGGTTGTTGAATCGGCAAACGCTAGAATAAAACGATGGAAACTGCTTGATTGTATTCTACCCACTAGCCAAATACCATTTATTGGTGACTACGTCAAAATTGTTTGTAGCATATCAAACAAATACTACCCACCACTTTCTTCGGGTTCGTATATGTAATACATACATACGATTTTAAAAGATTGCATGATAGATATTTTTTATCACTGAAGTAAATATCAAACGTTTATTAATACATGTATTAATGATATTAATAACTTCATGCAGGTGACAGAGATGCCGATATGGCTGTTGCAGCCAAAATGCAGTTCCTTGCGAAACAAGTGAACCACCTTAAGGAGGAAGTCGAAGCCAGGAAACTGCACTCACGAGTAGCCATGTGGAGAAATCCTGAAGATCTCGATTCCTTGGGCTTCCCTCATTTGGATGAGGATGATATTCGCAACATAACGTGTGGAGTGTATCAGCTTAAACTTGCTAGCAGTTATGCGGCGGAACATTTTCAAGATGGAAGCAATATCTTGATACACAAAGAGGACCCGAATCTGCTGAGAATCAAAATTCAGAGTAGACATGTCTCTGCGAAATCATATCTGCTTTGGATTCGTTTTGATGAATCAAGTATAACGGGTTGGTACTGTCAGTGCAAAGCTGGGGCCCGAGTGGTAGGGGTTTGTGCGCACGTCGCGGCAGTTATTTGGTATATAGGACTCCGTAACTACAAAGGATCGTTTAAATCTGTCCAAGACTGGGGAAGATTCGTTGATGACGCTTCAGTTTTGCCGGAACCAGTAGACGAGTCTGAGTCAGACGAAGATCTAGTTGAAGAGTAAATTAAACGGAAGTTGTCAAATGAAATCACTGATATGTATCAATTGAATTGTAGACAGGGTAATTTTTTTGAAAGGTAGTTTTCATTTGTTGTTGTTTTTTAATTCTTTAAATCGACTCTCTTAAATGATATCTGATTTGTAGTACATATCATAATTATCAAAAGTTAAATTCAATAACATGCTTGTCAATATGTAAACGTTTACTTTTCTAATGGCCACTTGCTGCTTTCATAGTCATCATTTTATGTACTGTATGATTTTAAAGAATAACGATCGAAATTTTGATACATGCAAAATATGTATAATGAAGGGGGAATCCAATATTCTTCTTTTTCAGTGTATTTTGTGTACGTTTAATATAGACACATAGTTTATATAATGTCTTAAATGATATTGGTAAGTTCAAATAGAAAGTTTGATTAATATTTGTGACTAAAAATTTAAATAAAACATTTTTTTTTTTCATTTTATCGTAGACAAAAGTTTTTCATTGAGAAATGATAAAAATGTTTGAAAATTAAGAAAATTATGTGAATAAAAATCGTACATATGTATTCAACATGATCCTCAACAAGAGTCGCTTATAATTAGCGGACGATCCTAATATTTTTTACGCCTGAAGAAAATAATTTTAGATTGGGGGAAGGGCATAACTTTACTTTTCTTTAATTATTTTCGAAGGGGGGGGGGGGCAACTAAGCAAAAACCCCTTCACAAACAAATAAAAACAATTGTTTCATTTAGAGGGCACAAGCATTAGAATATGTTTAATACAGTACTCTGTAGAAATCAGCAATATTATGGAGGGGGTCACACTGTATCAGCAATATTATTTGGATGGGGTATGTACATGTACATATGCGTATTCACTAGGAAAGTGTCCGATTCGTTTCTTCTTCCGTTGCCCTTCCATATTCGGTGTAAATATATATACGAAAGTATCCCCAAACAACTTACCTCAGATTTTTTATTTTTACTTGTCTCTGCACCATCGATCACCAGCTCAATACGGTTGCGTGGTTTCACTGGTTTGTTTACGCATAAAAACGACGGTTTTTGATCCGCTTTCCGAGTAAGCCTAAGGTTGTTTAATAGGAGAAACTTTGGGGCAAGTAAAGCTACAATTATTAACAGAAGAACTAACTGAATAATTTTTAAAATAAATTATTTGCACAAAATGTGATTATGTTAATCTTTTTAAAACCAGCGTATTTGTTGTGCTGTAAATTGCAATTTTTTTCGTAAGTATCATATGCACTGTAGCTTTATATTTACCTCCCCATATTTTCTTCCTAGAGCTTCAGCCATATGTACCGTATGTATGTTTTGTCACAAGTATGTACACTTTCGAAAAATACCCCAGTTCGACGGACACGAGTAACCTGGTGAATTTTTCATTCTCTGATAATTTGTCGTGCATAATTTAGTCTGAACCAGCAGCCAACCAAGCATTAAGCAGAATCCACCGATAAAAAAGTTTGTGGTTAAGGCGCGGGTATTTTTTATGCACGAAGTAGCTGTTAGAATTGAACGCGACGCCATCGATAAAAGTCAGCCAAATCGGTTTTAATAACATTTATATAATTTTAAGCAATTAAACAATTAAATATCTGAATATAAATAAGGAAACCCCGCATGCGCCTCAATTATATGTTATTTGAATTTATTGGGCTGAATAGTAAAAAATAGATACGCAGTGTTATCACAGGCAACGACACTGAAAAATGTAAATATTTAATATAAAAAATAACATGAAAAAATGAATTATTTGAAAATCTGACGTAGTCTTCTTGCTCATGACGTTGCATAGAGCAACGTCAAAATGATGCTACGTTATCGCAAAGTATACTGCATTTACATTTCAGTAAAACATAAACAAAGCTTTAAACAGTTATAAATTGGTGATTTTATGAAAATATACCCTCTGTTAAAGTATTTTGAGGAACATTATCTAAGTTGGACATGGGGCCGAAATTGACCCCAAACGCACTTGGTCCAAACAACTTCTGAAAATAGTTAACTTCTTTATTAATTGATAGAAACTTTTGGTTTACATGAAACAGTTTTAAAATAGCCCAAATCACCACCCATGTTACAGATTATCAATTTTCCCTTAACACATGCTCCATCTAAACCATGACTCAGATAATAGCCCCCTTGGGACAAATGAATTCAGCCACACTTGTCTTTGATGTTCTTATTAGCTTCTAAGAATTAATCATTGACAAACAAAAATTTTGCATTGTCAGTTGATAGAATACTTATAAAAAAAATAGATTTAGTTAAGACATAAAGACAAAAAACCTCCATCTGGATGTATTTATATAAATATATATTAGAGGGTTTTAATACTATTAATTATTTAATAAAATTTGTAAGGATTACCTCCCTTACTTTTCAACATCAGTGCACAATATATAGAATAAGGAAAATGAAAACTATCATAAAGTCATTAAATCTTGTCTGATCTTTAAAGAAATTGCAGGTGCACATCTTCAGATGGTATTCATCATGTGTACAAATTTTCAGACTGTCCCATGCAGTAATAAAAAATTCTTTAGGGGGGGGGGGGGGCAAAGTTGCGTCTACAGACAGACGGACGAACAGGGTGAAACCAATATACCCCCTAAACTTCGTTTGCGGGGGTATAAAAACAAAGTGGGGATCTATTCACAAAAAATTCGTACGTCTACATTTACACTTTCAACTTACGACAAACGTACGTTTACGTTTATGCTGCTCTTCACAAAAGCAGTCGTAAGATAATAACGTTGTCGTACAGTCATTTCATGCATATCTTTTACAATTTTATGGTATGCGATTTTAATGTTATGCTATGAGATTTGTATACTATGCTATGAGATTTGTATGCTATGCTATGAGAAATGGAAATTAAAGGGCTTAATGATATGGTATGCTATGCTATGCTATGGTATGCTATGAGATTTGAACAAAAACGCCTCCATACGCAGAAGAGTTCCACACATTTCGAAGTAAAAAAACAAGAAGTCAAAGTTTACCACAAATCTATTGTGTGAATATTTATTTTTTCAAATAAAAACATTTAAAACCACGTTAAAATAATGTTGTATGCTATGCTATGGTATGATATGACGAATGCGATTCTATGAGATTGTCTGCTATGGTATGAGATTCCAATGCTATGCTATGAGATTTCAATGCTATGCTATGCTATGGTGTATGTTGTAAAAGATATGCTTGAACCGACTGTAGGTCAGTTATAGTCGTAAGTGCGTCTAAGTTCTTTGTTACCGACAATGCTCATGCGCAGTGGGCATTGTGGAAAAATGACGTCACGCTGTATTTTCGCTCATTTACATTCGCGGAACTTTTATAGCGCCTTTGAGCACAGACGTATATAACGAAGTTACTTCTTTTCTTCCCATACGCCTATTTTAATGTATGTATGTTTACAATTATCGACAGAAAGAAAATCCACATGTGCCTGGCGTTAAAAATATTTCTTATGTATTACAATAAAATATTTCCCTGTTTTATAATAGTGTTATTATATTCCTGGGAATAATGTTGTTGTGAAAAGAAAAATTTTGAATGTCAGACGCATGTGAGAAAATCTTAATTCTGTATGATAGTAAAATATATCATGTTTTTAACTTCCAAAAAATCTATTGCAGAATTTGTTTGTAATAAAACGTGGCAATTTTAAAATACTGTCAAAAACACTTTGATTTTATCGCTACATGTACATTCTAAATATGCCGGTTTATTTTGTCTGTTTCAGCGATAATAAAGTTACTAAGTGTTATTACCCACGTCGGCGTGTCCATTGATAATTTTCCTTTTGATATTGTGAATTTTTTAAAGGTCGTCTGAAGAATAAATGTAATATTTCTTTCATATTTTTTTCTGTAGAAAAGTAAATAAGCGGTTATTTAGTTCATGACTATCATTAGATTTTTATTAAAAATATGACCTAACATGATGGATTTTTGTGCATAAGCTTCATAAGTTTAAAAGTTGTTTCAAAGAAAAAAAAGGTTAGACACAAATTTCTTAAAGGCTGGGTCTACCTTAAATAAATATTTTTTTAGGGGGACCAGACGGACCCCCCCCCCCCCCCCCCCCCGATCCATGCATGATATGTAGTACGCTGATTACATTACATACTGATATCTAATTAGTATGTATGCATATGACTACTGTTTAACTGATTTAATGCATTTGTAGGAATAAAAGAAAACGCCTATAGTATCAAATAATTTTCGTAGTTTTAACTAATACTGATTTGATATACCCGGTGTAACGACGAAAAGTGACCCTGTAGAATACTGACCCGGGGGTCAAAATTCTACGGAGAAAACTGACCCAGAGTCAGTATTCTATAGCTATGACAAGTAGGGTCCTTTTTCTACAGTAGAAAACCATTCCAGACCTGTAGATCTACGACCCCTACACGATGAAATATGGCCCCATCAAATTTTGACCTCGCTTAAAAACATCAAAAAGTTTCTACTTGAGAAAAAAAATAATTGCAGAGACCAATTAGTGTATTCCAACAAACACGAAAGGTCGCAAACTGGTTTACTTTGTTCAAATTCTTATATCAAATTTTCCCCCATAGGAGAAAACGTGTTTCCTAAATATACAAACAACACGTGCAAGAAACTTTACTCTAATCAAAAGGTAACGATTAACGCATCGCTGAAACAAGCTTAAGTTATTGGAGGATGCAATTTTGCAGTGATTCACAAATGACATTATATTATGCTATCTACATGTAATATTTCACAGAATAAATATAGTTTAAATTATTAAACATTATACATGTATTAGACTGAATGCTTTTTACCTAACATATCATACATTTTGCCTCAATTAAATTGTAAAGGACTTCCCTTCCGGACTTTCTGTATGCAACATGTTGACTATGACTTCATTTTTTACTTATCAGCAAAAATATCCCAATAGATGATATACTTTATTAACACCCAGTTAAGAGTTCATTTTTTCAAGAATATTAATAAAATAACCGCTGTTTTTTTTCTAGATATTCTAGATTGAGTATAAAAGCCTGTAACACATACATGTTTTTGCTAAATCAAAGGAGAGTTTAATGTTAAGTCAGAATATGCCGATATTAATTGCTAGATTCAGATGTCGTTTATACATGTAAGTACCGCGGTTGTATTCAATAGGAGTTAAAGTCAGTGTTGCACGTTAAGCCTTTTTAGTGTCATTGCTAGTTTGCGTTTTGATATCACTGTTATATACTGAAGTTTGCAAGTACATTTTAATTTTGATTACAATAGAGATCGATTTCAACCTCACACAGAATCATCTATAAAGTATTTTGTTTCTTTAAAAATTTGTTCAATTCTAAATTCGAAGTTTTGGAATTTATGACGTTTATATTGACTGTATTATTATACTATATCAAGTATTGTATTTGTCTAACATATATTCTTCTTAGTAAACCTGTTGTAACAAAAAAAATAATTGTTCTTAGAAAAATCAAAATAGGATGATACATTCAATCGTGGATTTAAGGAGTGGGGGAATTCAAACTTTTAAAATTCTCTCATCAAATTGACCGATAATAGGCCTAGAGCCCCCCCCCCCCCTCCCTCCTTGGCAAATATAATTATCCCTCGGACACCCCCCCCCCCTTCCCCACCCATTTTTTTCTTTCTGTTTTTTTCTGCATACAATAAGGGCGTGTTTTATATTCATTCAGAATGATATCATACCTTTTCAGTCATGGTTTGATAATGTCAACATATGTCATTCCTTCCCCTCCCTCCAACTACCCTAACCTTTTTATTTTTGTCTCTCCTAGATTTGCGCCTGTTTTAACTATCTATTTCTCTAAGGTACGTCTTTTTCTTCTGTTGCCTTGATTTAATGTGAGGGAAACATTTTTTAATCAATGTACTTTAATTAACTAAACATGACTATATCTTTCATTTTTTGATTTGAAAAATTAAATGACAGACTAAGATAACGATGATAAGCAATAACAGGTGATCGGAAAAGCGTACTCAAGCTGGTTATTCGAACAATTTAGTATCAAACAGGCAACCCCCCCCGGCCCAGCACCACCCCTGCATCCACCCTAAAGACAATAATAATAATAATAATAATAATAATAATAATATATAGTCGATATTCTACACGATCATTTTTCTACAACTCTTATGGAGAATAATGACCCACAGGCCATAATTCCTATTATGTAATCCAAATATTCTACAACGAAGTCAATATTCTATGGGGGTCACTTTTCGTCGTTACACCGGCATTGCTGTCGCGTAACATATATCTTTTCCAATATGTGTAAGGTTTTTAATGGTGATTTTGGATTATATACTTGAATGATTATAATCGAGCTTCAAATAAGATTAAGAAATATAAATTTCAACCACCATTAACATATTTTGCAATACGGTATACAAAAGGATCTCCGGCACTGTTTTTTCATGGCAAACCATAGCGCGTTATCAAATAGGAGTTTCTTCTCTTAATTTTGCTTATGACAAAAAGAACGTAGAACTCAACTATAAGCATATCAATTATAGACTTACGTCAACCCAATAGTAGACGTAAACTTACGACTGTTTTTGACGTAACGTCACACGTACGATATTTTGTGAATAAGCAAAATCTCAGGCAAAAATCTTACGTCTAACCTACGTCAACGATTAAACGTAGGATTTTTTGTGAATAGATCCCCAGATGTTGTATCGAACCCTTCAAAATGGCCACATTAAGTTCCCGGGGATGTCAATTGCTTGTATAATTGTACTAGACATGTACCATCTATTTATCAGATGAATGATCCCCGGATTTTTTGTCCTATCAGATCATTTAAACCTTTATGTATTGATTAAGTATATGAATCAAATTTTCTCTACACGTACTACTGGGTAAATAGCAACCAAACTGAATGTATAGCTAAGGTGAACAAAGAGGTTCCTTCTTGATTTGTCTAGTTATATACAAATCATGGAACTGTACTTGCCTGGCCCCGGGATCATGAGGCATTATTAGACTTAAATCTAAATTTCTATCATTCACAAAATAATTATATATCATCTAATTACGCTAAAAATTTGTAACAATCAAGGTAATACTGAGAAACATTTCAAAAGCATTTAATTTATTTACAAGAGAATAGGACAGTGTTCAAGTTTAGACTTCAGTCTAAGATTACTTCACCACGGCCATGTCGTCAATCATAAATTTTTCAGACCAGGAGTTACAGACCAGCAGGTAATTAAAAAAAAAGACATTTTTTTTCCAATTTACCAGTATTAAAGCACAAAAGGTATTGTCTATAATTTTATATACTTGGCTAGATACAAGCACACAGTTTGTTTAAATATACATGTAATACATACACAGTTTGTTTAAATGTATTACATATGCACAATTTGTTTACATATCAAACACACATTTGTTTACATATAATACATACACACAGTTTGTTTATATATAATACACACACACAGTTTGTTTACATTTAATACACACCCACAGTTTGTTTATATATAATACACACAGTTTGTTTACATATGATACACACACACAGTTTGTTCACATATAATACACACACACAGTTTGTTTATATATAATACACACACAGTTTGTTTACATATAATACACACACAGTTTGTTTACATATAATATACACACACAGTTTGTTTACATATAATTCACACACACAGTTTGTTTACATATAATACACACACAGTATGTTTACATATAATACACACACAGTATGTTTACATATAATACACACACACAGTATGTTTACATATAATACACACACAGTATGTTTACATATAATACACACACAGTATGTTTACATATAATACACACACACAGTTTGTTTACATATAATACACACACAGTATGTTTACATCAGATATTGTATTTTCTTCACTTTACCTGTGATCCTCTCAGTCACAAAGAGGTTGTCTCTGGTGTCCACACATAAACCCCATGGATACTGTAAATGACAGCTGTCAATGTAGCGGAGGAACTGTCCGTCCTGATCCAGGATGTGGATACGGTGGTTGTTATCGTCTGCTGTCAGGATCCGACCCTGGCTGTCTGTTGTGATGCCGTATGGATAGAATGATCTCTTGGTAGTAGAGGAAGGACCAGTGTAGGTAAACCGGAGTTTCCCGGCCTTATTGACCACCACTACTGCATGGGCTCTATAGTCTGACACACAGATATCTAGGTTCCTGTTCTCACTGATGTATTTAGTGTCACCAGATAAATAGAGAGGTTGTCCTTTGTCATCATACTGAATACTTTGTTTCTCTGTGGAGCCAGAGTAACACACAACTTTTGTTTGTTTATCATCATTCTCCATGACAACCAGGAGGTCACCAGAGGAGGTACTACAGACACCGTGAGGTTTCCACCCCTGTAGTCTGATCACTGTCTGTATCTGTGTATTCTTCACTATGTTCACAGTTCTATCTCTGTAATCAGTATAAACTAGATCCCCACTCCTTGTCACTGCTATGTCCCGTGGATTGTTCCCTGACTTGGTTTGGACTGACTTCACTAGTTCCCCCTGCAGGTTGTAGAGACTCATCATCTTATTATTATAACTACACGTCCAGATTTCTTCATCACTATGACAAGTAACATTGGTTAGATACTTAGGAGGGTCTCCATACCGTGTCTGTATGGCGGAGATGATCCGTGGCTCATCAAGCAGTGGTTTGAGAGGAGAGGATCCAGCTTCTGAGGTTTCCATGGTGTAGCCATGTTCCTCTGTTGTAATGTAGAATGCTGACAGGGAACCAAACTGTTGGTAAAGTTGTTCTGGGTTAATTTTCTGAGGGGTGAAGTTTGGTAGAGAAACTGTGAGTTTAGGAGGCAATCTTCTGAATTCATCATTCCTGGATTTGTAGGCAGAGACACGGCTGACATCATTGGAGTCCAGTAACTTCTTCAGATCTGCAATGCTCTGTGTGATTTCAGAAATGGTGTGTGTAATTTCATCTTCCTGTTTGTTTAAGACAGCCAGGTGTTTGGCGTCCATTTCATCAAGATCAGATTTCAGTTTCTGTATAATGGTGTCTATTTCTCTGTGCCAGACTTCTCCATGTTTGTCTATTGCTGTTGTCAACTTTTGGGAGTTTTTATTCAGATCGGCTTTCTGAACTGTGAGACTGTTTACAATCTCTTGATATTTAGGAGAGAGGGATTTCTCTAATTCTTTTAGATCTTCTTGTAATTCTATTTTCTTTCTTTTAAGGATGCTAAAAATGTCTATTAAGTTATGGTTTTGGTGAGTACCAGTGGCTGTACAATAAACACAGAGAGAAATGTCACATTGTTCACAATAATGTCTGCACATCTCTTTGACATGCTCTGAGCAATTAGAATAATTTGGAGTGGATCCTCGGTCCTGAAACAGCACCACCTGATGTTTTTTTGATATGTCCAGCATATGTTCCCCAACACAAGCTTTGCAGAGATTGGTCTGACAGAAGTCACAGTGTAGTGGGGGGACAGGGGTATCACACACATCACAACGCACCACATCCTGGGCACTGCGTCGAGGGTCCATGGTCTAGTCCTTTATAAGTAGGAAATGGAAGAGCCTGCAATACATGTGCATTGTTATTAACCACCGTAACAGGATCATCATTTAAAAGCCTTTGTTGTTATTCTCTCTATTAATATTGACGATCTTGTCTTAGAATTCAGATAAGATATTCTTTGTCGTTTTTTTTTATTTCAAATCAAAAACATTCTTTTTCACAAATATTAAAATAATGAATTGAACAAGTTTGATTAAATTTCATATAAATTTGAATGATTTATAAGAGACACACTTTTTTATCCAAATAGTTGTACCCTCGATATTTCAATAAAAAATTTTGCATGAAATTTTACCACATATTAAATATATTAATTTTTCTATGATTAAAAATGTCGACTGTATATTGAACATGTTGAAAAAATGTGGTTTGAGATGGGTACTGTGATTATAGTGCAAGTGAAGCAAAGCTACCATTATTTTAATTTTATCTGGTTTATTTCTTTCTTTAATATTTAATCTTTAATTGATAATTAATATCGGATTACATGTATCTCCTCATTTCTGACATAAATTGTAAATATATTTATGTTTTGAAACATAGTGAGGAGTTATTTTAAAGAGAGGAGTTGATTTTATTATTAGGAGTGAATTATGCACGTGATTGAGGAGTTATTTTAGAGATGTTATATGTAAAGGAGACTGAGTAAATGCATTGTGGGAGTAGTAGTAAAATAGTTTTCTTAGTCATATAGTTATCTTGGATTAATACCGTTATACAATTGTGACCTTAAAGCTGACTAATCATTTGAAAGGATTTGGTCAATTAAATGACATGCTCGGAAAAAAGATAATGTAAATAAAGACGCAACATAATATAGAAAATATCGGTTATTTTGAAAATGGTAAGGGACATTTTCATATTGTTTATCGAAATAAGCAATAAAACCAAGTGTTATCATATAAGTAGTTTCTTTTCCAAATATTATTACCTAACATTGTAGAGCAGTGGGTGAGAGGGTTTAATATGAATCTGTAAGTCATGAGTTCGAATCCCGGTGAGGGTTTTTACAATTTTACCTCTCCAAATATTTCTGAAACCTATTTTTTGGTTTAATATAATTGTAGAATTTGAAAATTCTTAACCAGTGGGAGTATTCCAATTATAATGTACTTTTTTCCAAATTAATATTGACAGATGTTCCATACCACCTTAACAACATGTACAATCTGATAAACACTGTTTAGCCAACAAGTATTGTTGATACCATACATACAAACCTTCAATACTATAGATTCTGTTGACAATATACTTGTACTGATTTCAAATCAGAAATGATCATTGGGTTCTACTCTAAAGTTATCTTCTATAGCTGTTCCTCCTATGTAAATTATAAAAGGAGAAAAAGTCAAAATTAATGAGTAATGATGATTTTAAAACAATATTTCATTATTCATTTATGCCACATAATGTACGTAACATTGAAAACAGGCAATTGTTCCACAATGCATTGAGCAAAACAGTTCCAAGATACTGTGGCAGCCACAAACTTCACAGTCCAGAGAAGACTGACCCTTGACCTTGCGACCTTGAAGTCATTACAAGGGTCATCTGCTCGATAAAGGTCAAGTGTAACAAGTTTGACATTACTCAAGTGGCAGAGTGTTCTCAAGATATTGCAGGAATCAAAATCAGTTGACCCTGACCGTAACCTTCAACCTTATGACCTACATGTAGCACACAAATTACTTTGAGTTTGGGGGCTGTGTATGATAAAAATGCTGTTAACAGCTACAATGTACCACTGCACACATACTGTTTACCACTGTGACTGTTTATAACAACGTAAACGCAGTTCAACCATTTATAATTATTTATTAACATAGATGTAATCATTCTTTTCAAACAAACAAAAAACCTTTCTTACGACAAGTGTTTTCTGTAAAAATGCTGCAATGTGTTTTGCAACTCTTTTTTTGACATTATGAAAATATCCAGGTTTGATAATGAAGACTTTTTATACTCTAGTTTGAATGCCTCATTATGTATTTAATTAAAATAGCTGAATCGATTTTTAATAACTTAGTTTACTTATTAAGCTATTTGAAATAGGTAAATCATCACTGTTTTGCACTATCATTTGCATTAATGCTTTTTTTTCTTTGACTTCAATATTGAAACGTTGTTGGATGAAATACATCAACATTCCC